>NC_052342.1:26980693-27026048 GCF_016432855.1 Salvelinus namaycush | reverse complement strand
GTATAGTCTCATAACATGGTTAATAACATAATGTTGATATCATGGATCGGTCAGTCCTGTATAGTCTCATAAAATGTATAACTATGTATCATGGATGGTCAGTCCTGTATAGTCTCATAACATGGTTAAAACTATCATGTTGATATCATGGATGGTCAGTCCTGTATAGCCTCATAACATGATTAAAACTATAATGTTGATATCATGGATGGTCAGTCCTGTATAGTCTCATAACATGGTTATAACTATCATGTTGATATCATGGATGGTCAGTCCTGTATAGCCTCATAACATGGTTATAACTATAATGTTGATATCATGGATGGTCAGTCCTGTATAGCCTCATAACATGATTAAAACTATAATGTTGATATCATGGACGGTCAGTCCTGTATAGCCTCATAACATGGTTATAACTATAATGTTGATATCATGGATGGTCAGTCCTGTATAGCCTCATAACATGGTTATAACTATAATGTTGATATCATGGATGGTCAATCCTGTATAGTCTCATAACATGGTTATAACTATAATGTTGATATCATGGATGGTCAGTCCTGTATAGCCTCATAACATGGTTATAACTATAATGTTGATATCATGGATGGTCAGTCCTGTATAGCCTCATAACATGGTTAAAACTATCATGTTGATATCATGGATGGTCAATCCTGTATAGTCTCATAACATGGTTATAACTATAATGTTGATATCATGGATGGTCAATCCTGTATAGTCTCATAACATGGTTATAACTATAATGTTGATATCATGGATGGTCAGTCCTGTATAGCCTCATAACATGGTTATAACTATAATGTTGATATCATGGATGGTCAGTCCTGTATAGCCTCATAACATGGTTATAACTATAATGTTGATATCATGGATGGTCAATCCTGTATAGTCTCATAACATGGTTATAACTATAATGTTGATATCATGGATGGTCAGTCCTGTATAGCCTCATAACATGGTTATAACTATAATGTTGATATCATGGATGGTCAGTCCTGTATAGCCTCATAACATGGTTATAACTATAATGTTGATATCATGGATGGTCAGTCCTGTATAGCCTCATAACGTGGTTATAACTATAATGTTGACATCATGGATGGTCAGTCCTGTATAGCCTCATAACATGGTTATAACTATAATGTTGACATCATGGATGGTCAGTCCTGTATAGCCTCATAACATGGTTATAACTATAATGTTGATATCATGGATGGTCAGTCCTGTATAGCCTCATAACATGGTTATAACTATAATGTTGATATCATGGATGGTCAGTCCTGTATAGCCTCATAACATGGTTATAGCTATAATGTTGATATCATGGATGGTCAGTCCTGTATAGTCTCATAACATGGTTATAACTATAATGTTGATATCATGGATGGTCAGTCCTGTATAGCCTCATAACATGGTTATAACTATAATGTTGACATCATGGATGGTCAGTCCTGTCTAGCTTCAAGCCATGGTTAAATCATGGTTAAATCATGGTTAAATCATGCTTATCTCATAGATGGTCAGTCCTGGTATCCTCTGTCTAGGAATCTGAGAGTGGTTACATTTCTCCAGGCCCATCCCTCAGCTGTTTACCTAAACAGAGGCTGTCCTATTCTTAAAGCTCAAGGGGTATTACATTAATTGGAATGACTGGGAATCTGACAGACTTTGGTTTTTAATGCAAAGATATCATTTAATCGTATTATTATATGCAGTAGAAAGGCTTAGAAGATGCCTGCGTAGCCGCAGAGGGAAATGCAACATCCACGTACAGCCAGCTACACGGATTCATCCTGCAAAAGATGTCGATCAATTTGGTGACATTCATTTTAGTCTTCATCTAATGCCTCTTAAGGGGTGGGGGGGGATATTATTTAAAACTAACTGAACGTAATTAGATTACGTTACTGAGTTTGGGGTAATCCAAAAGTTACGTAACTGATTACAGATTTGGACAGGTAGCTAGTACCTGTAACAGATTACATTTAGAGAGTAACCTAGCCAACACACACACACTTTGTGGTTGACGCATGGAGTCTGTCAGACTGTTAGAGAGAAGACCGGATCAACATATGGAAAGAGACAGAGAATAGAAAGAAGCAGTGAAAGCAGCTGCTTGATCCTTTGACATCTGTTAGAGAGAGAGAAAGACAGAGGATGGAGGGTGAAGGAGGGAGGGAGGCAGGGAAGGAGGGGAAGAGGGGAAGAGGGAGAGAGAGTGGAGGGAGGGAGGGAGGGAGGGAGGGAGGGGAAGAGGGTGAGAGAGTGGAGGGAGGGAGGCAGGGAAGGATGGGAAAAGGGGAAGAGGGAGAGAGAGTGGAGGGAGGGAGGGAGAGACAAGGGCTGGAAGAGATCAAACCTCCACATCTCAACAGTACTAATAAACCTCCACATCTCAACAGCACTAATAAACCACCACATCTCAACAACACTAATAAACCTCCACATCTCAACAACACGAATAAACCTCCACATCTCAACAACACTAATAAACCTCCACATCTCTACAACACTAATAAACCTCCACATCTCTACAACACTAATAAACCTCCACATCTCAACAACACTAATAAACCTCCACATCTCAACAACACTAATAAACCTCCACATCTCAACAACACTAATAAACCTCCACATCTCAACAACACTAATAAACCTCCACATCTCTACAACACTAATAAACCTCCACATCTCAACAACACTAATAAACCTCCACATCTCAACAACACTAATAAACCACCACATCTCAACAACACTAATAAACCTCCACATCTCAACAACACTAATAACATAAAAAGTTGTCCTTTCCAAATAAAGCTATACTAAATATATTCACATGAATCAAATAACTGATTAAAACACATTGTTTTGCAATGAAGATCTACAGTAGCCTCAACAGCACTCTGTAGGGTAGCACCATGGTGTAGCCGGAGGACAGCTAGTTTCCGTCCTCCTCTTGGTACATTGACTTCAATACAAAACCTAAGAGGCTCATGGTTCTCACCCCCTTCCATAGACTTACACAGTATTTAGAACAATTTACAGAGGATGTCCTCCAGCCTATCAGAGCTCTTACAGCATGAACTGACATGTTGTCCACCCAATCAAAGGATCAGAGAATTAATCTAGTACTGAAAGCATAAGCTACAGCTAGCTAGCACTGAAGTGTATCAAATGTGGTGAGTAGTTGACTGAGAGAGACAATAGTTGAAACATTTTTGAACAAATTAATTTCTTCAAAAAGGATGGGGAAGCAAACTTGACTGACCTGCACAGGGCCCTGACATCAACCCCTTGAATTGGAGTGCAGACTGTGAGCCAGGCCTAATCGCCCAACATCCGTGCCCGACCTCACTAATGCTCTTAAGGCTGAATGGAAGCAAGTCCCCGCAGCAATGTTCCAACATCTAAGTGGAAAGCCTTCCCAGAAGAGTGGAGGCTGTTATAGCAGCAATGTTCCAACA
The DNA here is from genome assembly GCF_016432855.1 of Salvelinus namaycush. Classification (NCBI taxonomy): domain Eukaryota; kingdom Metazoa; phylum Chordata; class Actinopteri; order Salmoniformes; family Salmonidae; genus Salvelinus; species Salvelinus namaycush. The sequence goes on along the minus strand of NC_052342.1, from coordinate 27,022,563 downwards.
TCTAGTGGAAAGCCTTCCCAGAAGAGTGGAGGCTGTTATAGCAGCAATGTTCCATCATCTAAGTGGAAAGCCTTCCCAGAAGAGTGGAGGCTGTTATAGCAGCAATGTTCCATCATCTAAGTGGAAAGCCTTCCCAGAAGAGTGGATGCTGTTATAGCAGCAAAGGGGGACCAGCAGATGTCCACATACTTTTGGCCATGTAGTGTATGTTGACTATGATGTTAATATGGTGACTACAATGTAGGCTGTGTGTAGCGGTTAACGGTTATGATATGAAGGTTTGGCATGGAAAGGTTTTTTTCATCTGGTCACAGACAGCTGTTGTGTTGTTGGATTTAAGTCCACAAGAGAAAAGGTGAAAGAAGGAGGACAGATAGATTTAGATGGAATTATACAACAGATCAGAGTGATCATGCTGTTTGTATGTGGCTGCTATGAAAGGGATCATGGTTTTTGTATGTGGCTGCTATGAAAGGGATCATGCTGTTTGTATGTGGCTGCTATGACAGTGATCATGCTGTTTGTATGTGGCTGCTATGACAGTGATCATGCTGTTTGTATGTGGCTGCTATGAAAGGGATCATGGTGTTTGTATGTGGCTGCTATGAAAGGGATCATGCTGTTTGTATGTGGCTGCTATGACAGTGATCATGCTGTTTGTATGTGGCTGCTATGACAGTGATCATGCTGTTTGTATGTGGCTGCTGTGAAAGGGATCATGCTTTTTGTATGTGGCTGCTATGACAGGGATCATGCTGTTTGTATGTGGCTGCAATGACAGGAATCATGCTGTTTGTATGTGGCTGCTATGACAGGGATCATACTGTTTGTATGTGGCTGCTATGACAGGAATCATGCTGTTTGTATGTGGCTGCTATGAAAGGGATCATGCAGTTTGTATGTGGCTGCTATGACAGTGATCATGCTGTTTGTATGTGGCTGCTATGACAGTGATCATGCTGTTTGTATGTGGCTGCTATGACAGGGATCATGCTGTTTGTATGTGGCTGCTATGATAGGGATCATGCTGTTTGTATGTGGCTGCTATGAAAGGGATCATGCTGTTTGTATGTGGCTGCTATGACAGGGATCATGCTGTTTGTATGTGGCTGCTATGACAGGGATCATGCTGTTTGTATGTGGCTGCTATGACAGGGATCATGCTGTTTGTATGTGGCTGCTATGAAAGGGATCATGCTGTTTGTATGTGGCTGCTATGACAGTGATCATGCTGTTTGTATGTGGCTGCTATGAAAGGGATCATGCTGTTTGTATGTGGCTGCTATGACAGTGATCATGCTGTTTGTATGTGGCTGCTATGACAGTGATCATGCTGTTTGTATGTGGCTGCTATGACAGTGATCGGGCTGTTTGTATGTGGCTGCTGTGACAGGGATCATGCCGTTTGTATGTGGCTGCTATGACAGTGATCATGCTGTTTGTATGTGGCTGCTATGACAGTGATCATGCTGTTTGTATGTGGCTGCTATGACAGTGATCATGCTGTTTGTATGTGGCTGCTATGACAGTGATCATGCTGTTTGTATGTGGCTGCTATGACAGGAATCATGCTGTTTGTATGTGGCTGCTATGACAGGGATCATGCTGTTTGTATGTGGCTGCTATGAAAGGGAACATGCTGTTTGTATGTGGCTGCTATGACAGGGATCATGCTGTTTGTATGTGGCTGCTATGACAGGGATCATGCTGTTTGTATGTGGCTGCTATGACAGGGATCATGCTGTTTGTATGTGGCTGCTATGACAGTGATCATGCTGTTTGTATGTGGCTGCTATGACAGGGATCATGCTGTTTGTATGTGGCTGCTATGACAGGGATCATGCTGTTTGTATGTGGCTGCTATGACAGTGATCATGCTGTTTGTATGTGGCTGCTACGACAGTGATCATGCTGTATGTATGTGGCTGCTATGACAGGAATCATGCTGTTTGTATGTGGCTGCTATGACAGTGATCATGCTGTTTGTATGTGGCTGCTATGACAGGGATCATGCTGTTTGTATGTGGCTGCTGTGACAGGGATCATGCCGTTTGTATGTGGCTGCTATGACAGTGATCATGCTGTTTGTATGTGGCTGCTATGACAGGGATCATGCTGTTTGTATGTGGCTGCTATGACAGGGATCATGCTGTTTGTATGTGGCTGCTATGACAGGGATCATGCTGTTTGTATGTGGCTGCTATGACAGTGATCATGCTGTTTGTATGTGGCTGCTATGACAGTGATCATGCTGTTTGTATGTGGCTGCTATGACAGTGATCATGCTGTTTGTATGTGGCTGCTATGACAGTGATCATGCTGTTTGTACGTGGCTGCTATGAAAAGTGATCATGCTGTTTGTATGTGGCTGCTATGACAGGGATCATGCTGTTTGTATGTGGCTGCTATGAAAGTGATCATGATGTTTGTATGTGGCTGCTATGAAAAGTGATCATGCTGTTTGTATGTGGCTGCTATGAAAGGGATCATGCTGTTTGTATGTGGCTGCTATGAAAGGGATCATGGTGTTTGTATGTGGCTGCTATGAAAGGGATCATGCTGTTTGTATGTGGCTGCTATGACAGTGATCATGCTGTTTGTATGTGGCTGCTATGACAGTGAACTGTGCTTGTATGTGGCTGCTATGACAGGGATCATGCTGTTTGTATGTGGCTGCTATGACAGGGATCATGCTGTTTGTATGTGGCTGCTACGACAGGGATCATGCTGTTTGTATGTGGCTGCTATGACAGTGATCATGCTGTTTGTATGTGGCTGCTATGACAGTGATCATGCTGTTTGTATGTGACTGCTATGAAAGGGATCATGCTGTTTGTATGTGGCTGCTATGATAGTGATCATGCTGTTTGTATGTGGCTGCTATGACAGTGATCATGCTGTTTGTATGTGGCTGCTATGACAGGGATCATGCTGTTTGTATGTGGCTGCTATGACAGTGATCATGCTGTTTGTATGTGGCTGCTATGACAGGGATTATGCTGTTTGTATGTGGCTGCTATGACAGTGATCATGCTGTTTGTATGTGGCTGCTATGACAGTGATCATGCTGTTTGTATGTGGCTGCTATGACAGTGATCATGCTGTTTGTATGTGGCTTCTATGACAGTGATCATGCTGTTTGTACGTGGCTGCTATGAAAGGTGATCATGCTGTTTGTATGTGGCTGCTATGACAGGGATCATGCTGTTTGTATGTGGCTGCTATGAAAGTGATCATGCTGTTTGTATGTGGCTGCTATGAAAAGTGATCATGCTGTTTGTATGTGGCTGCTATGAAAGGGATCATGCTGTTTGTATGTGGCTGCTATGAAAGGGATCATGGTGTTTGTATGTGGCTGCTATGAAAGGGATCATGCTGTTTGTATGTGGCTGCTATGACAGTGATCATGCTGTTTGTACGTGACTGCTATGACAGTGATCATGCTGTTTGTATGTGGCTGCTATGACAGTGATCATGCTGTTTGTATGTGGCTGCTATGACAGTGATCATGCTGTTTGTATGTGGCTGCTATGACAGTGAACTGTGTTTGCGAGTGATCAAGGGTGTATTCAGTCTGCCGATTCTGTTGAGAAATGTTTTTGTAAATCGAAGCAAACGGAACCGAACGAAGCAGGGATAAACATACCTGAATTTGTCCAATAGAATAGAAACTCTCGTTTGCAACTGTTGGACTAAAGACTACACCTTATATCAGCTAGTTGCAGCCAAGAGTGTGCAAGGAGGTATTGAATGTGTCAATGTCTGTCACCTTGACTCTGTCACCTTGATAATTTCTCTCGACCTACGTTGTCATCTTTCATTCATAGGCTAGGTTGCATCAACCTCATGATGGGTACAGGGAACATTCTAGTATCATGTAGTAACCGAAACCTATCACTGTTACATTGAACTGGGTGAATATGAATGATAGTAACCTAAACCTATCACTGTTACATTGAACTGGGTGAATATGAATGACAGTAACCTAAACCTATCACTGTTACATTGAACTGGGTGAATATGAATGACAGTAACCTAAACCTATCACTGTTACATTGAACTGGGTGAATATGAATGACAGTAACCTAATCTAAAGGCTGATTTACCTAGGTTCGTAGAAAAATGAGGGACGACAAGAGTTAACCAACCCTGTGTTTACATCCTTTAACACAGAAGTGAGATGTTGGAAGCTTGTGCAGAAGAGCTTTGTAATCGAAAAGGGAGAAATTAAGTGATCTACGGGAATTCAAAGAGGACCAGTCAACCTGATCCACATGCTTTTGTATAATCAGTCTACGATGAAGCGTTAGTTCTAGTAGCCAACCTTCTGATAAAGGATGCAGTGATGATTATTAAACCTGTTACCTGATAAAGTGTGTATGAAGTGTATGTAGACTCTTACGTATCATGCCCATGTATAGGCAGGAAGTTGAACAGAGCATCGATTTCTGACATTCCACTTCCTGGTCAGGAAGTGTGCTGCAGAATGACTTCTGTTTCACTCAGAGAAATAATTCAAACGGTTTTAGAAACTAGAGAGTGTTTTCTATCCAATAGTAATAATAATATGCATATTGTACGAGCAAGAATTGAGTACGAGGCCGTTTGAAATGGGCACGATTTAACTGGCTACTCAATACTGCCCCTTGCAGCCATAAGAAGTTAAACTGCTCAGGCAGAACTCATTACGACTGGATGTTCTGGTGATGCTCAGGCAGAACTCATTACGATTGGATGTTCTGGTGATGCTCAGGCAGAACTCATTACGATTGGATGTTCTGGTGATGCTCAGGCAGAACTCATTACGATTGGATGTCCTGGTGATGCTCAGGCAGAACTCATTGTGACTGGATGTTCTGGTGATGCTCAGGCAGAACTCATTACGATTGGATGTCCTGGTGATGCTCAGGCAGAACTCATTGCGATTGGATGTTCTGGTGCTGCTCAGGCAGAACTCATTACGATTGGATGTCCTGGTGCAGCTCAGGCAGAACTCATTACGATTGGATGTTCTGGTGCTGCTCAGGCAGAACTCATTACGATTGGATGTTCTGGTGATGCTCAGGCAGAACTCATTACGATTGGATGTTCTGGTGCTGCTCAGGCAGAACTCATTGCGATTGGATGTTCTGGTGATGCTCAGGCAGAACTCATTACGATTGGATGTTCTGGTGATGCTCAGGCAGAACTCATTACGATTGGATGTCCTGGTGATGCTCAGGCAGAACTCATTGTGACTGGATGTTCTGGTGATGCTCAGGCAGAACTCATTACGATTGGATGTCCTGGTGATGCTCAGGCAGAACTCATTGCGATTGGATGTTCTGGTGCTGCTCAGGCAGAACTCATTACGATTGGATGTCCTGGTGCAGCTCAGGCAGAACTCATTACGATTGGATGTTCTGGTGCTGCTCAGGCAGAACTCATTACGATTGGATGTTCTGGTGATGCTCAGGCAGAACTCATTACGATTGGATGTTCTGGTGCTGCTCAGGCAGAACTCATTGCGATTGGATGTTCTGGTGATGCTCAGGCAGAACTCATTACGATTGGATGTCCTGGTGATGCTCAGGCAGAACTCATTGCGATTGGATGTTCTGGTGCTGCTCAGGCAGAACTCATTACGATTGGATGTTCTGGTGCAGCTCAGGCAGAACTCATTACGATTGGATGTTCTGGTGCTGCTCAGGCAGAACTCATTACGATTGGATGTTCTGGTGCTGCTCAGGCAGAACTCATTACGATTGGATGTTCTGGTGCTGCTCAGGCAGAACTCATTACGATTGGATGTTCTGGTGCTGCTCAGGCAGAACTCATTACGATTGGATGTTCTGGTGCTGCTCAGGCAGCTTCGGGTGTTGATTAAGGACCTAGTAACTGAGGAATGTAACAGTTTTTCTGTTGTGTTTTGTATTGATTCATGTTTTATCTTACATTGTAATTGGTGTTGTATTGCTGTGATCAGTTGTTGAAAAATAAAAACATGAGTTACCAAACATGTTCACAGGGTCGGTTAACTCTTGAGGTTTAAATCCTCCTTTAGTTTTAGTTTGGAATGATTCCCTGGCGCTGCCTGGGCAGTTTAGGACTCTGGTGTTGAATGAATTCATTGAGGAAATCAGTTGTTTTGATTGATTGTGTGAGTGTGGTTTATTTGTTGAGGTTGAGGTATTTTCAGAAACCATTCTTTCAAATAAGTGGCCAGCTGAGGCAAAATAGTTATTAAAAGCACCACAAATATCATTTTTGTCATTTTTGTCTGTTAGAGGCTGTCATAACCTGCTGCGACAATGAGAGAGAGAGAGAGAGAGAGAGAGAGAGGTAAAAGAGAGAGAGAGGTAGGAGAGAGAGACATCTGTGTCTAAATCTATCAACATGAATCAGATCCTCAAAAAGTTCTACAGCTGCACCACATTTTATTGCTGTGACCATATTGTGTTTATTTTCCCCTCTTCCTCTCCCTCCTCAACCTCCAGCGTTGGACAAGCTCTTCCAGCCTGCCCAGCCCCTGCTCTCCGCTACCCAGGTAGAGGTGGCCCATCCTGGGGTAGTATTTGACCTGGCCTCCCTGGTCCTTTATGGAGCCACGGCTCTCCCCATCAGACTGAAGATCCTATTAGACAGACTACTGAGTGTACTGACCCAGGATCAGGTACGGTAGCTCTTAAGAATAACAATAACACTAAATAATAATAACAATAACACTAAATAATAATAATAATAACACAAAATAACAATAATAACAGCAAAAACAATCATAATAACACAAAATAACAATAATAACAGCAATAATAATAATAATAGCACTAAATAACAATAACAACATAAATATTAATAATAATAACACCACATAACAATAATAGTAACAACAACAGCAACACTATGAATAATAACAATAATAACAACAATACTAATAATAACACTAAATGATTATAATGATAACACTAAATAACAACAACAACAATAATAGCAGCAATAATAATAATAATAACAGCAATAATAATAACAGCAATAAACACTAAATAACAATCAATATAATAATAATAATAATTACAACGATAATAATAGCTATACTAATAATAATAATAACACTAAATAACAATAATAATAACTATAAATAATAACTATAATAATAATAATATATATAATAATAATACTAACACTAAATAATAACTATAATAATAATACCTCTAATAATAACTATAATAATACTAATAGCTATAATAATAATACTAACACTAAATAATAACTATAATAATAATACCTCTAATAATAACTATAATAATACTAATACTAATAGCTATAATAATAATACTAACACTAAATAACAATAATTATAACTGAAGTAATAATAATAACTAAGTAATAATAATAACTATAATATGAATATGAATATAAACAATATCAATAATACACGTTCATGAATAATGTATACTTTCATGTTACATTTAAATTACATTTTGGTAATTTAACAGGTGCTCATTTCAATAGTCAGTATATTATTAATAATCAATTATGCATGATTATATATGTTTAGAAATGTATATAATTAATAATCCATTATACATGCTTATACACTACCGGTGAAAAGTTTTAGAACACCTACTCATTCAAGGGTTTTTTCTTAATTTTTTACTATTTTCTACACAAATTAACTTTTAAGAAGGCACACCTGTTAATTGAAATGCATTCCAGGTGACTACCTCATGAAGCTGGTTGAGAGAATGCCAAGAGTGTGCAAAGCTGTCACCAAGACAAAGGGTGGCTACTTTGAAGAATCTAAAATCTAAATTTTCTTTTTTTTTGTTTAACACTTTTTTTTGGTAACTACATGATTCCATATGTGTTATTTCATAGTTTTGACGTCTTCACTATTATTCTACAATGTAGAAAATAGAGTAGGTCATCTAAAACTTTTGACCGGTAGTGTACAAGTTTAGAAATGGATATCATATATATTTATATAATAAATTAGTATAAAATTATTAAATGCTTTATAAATTATTACACATGTATATACAGTGCCTTCAGAAAGTATTCATACCCCTTGACTTATTCCACATTTTGTTTTACAGCCTGAATTCAAAATGGATTAAATTGTTTGTTTTTTTAAACTCTAACAGCTTTCCACACCTGGATTGGACAATATTTGTCTATTATAAAACGTCTTCAAGCTCTGTCAAGTTATTGGCTAGAATTTCAAGCCGATTTAAGTCAAAGCTTTAATTACTCTTTTCACTCTGTCATTTAGGTTAGTATTGTGGAGTAACTACAATGTTGTTGATCCATCCTCAGTTGTTTTCTCCTATCACAGCCATTAAACTCTGGAACTGTTTTAAAGTCACCATTCGCATCATGGTGAAATCCCTGAGCGGTTTCCTTCCTCTCCGGCAACTAAGTTAGGAAGGACGCCTGTATCTTTGTAGTGACTGGGTGTATTGATACACCATCCAAAGTGTAACTAATAACTTCACCGTGATCAAAGGGATATGCAGCGTCTGCTTTTCAAAAAAATCGAAATGGAAAACCTCCATGGTCTTTGTTGTTGAATCTATGTTTGAAATTCACTGCTCGACTGAGGGACCTTACAGATAATTGTACGTGTGGGGTACAGAGATGAGGAAGTCATAAAAATAACATGTTAAACACTATTATTGTGACTTGTTAAGCACATTTTACTCCAGAACGTATTTTATTTATTTAGGCCATAACAAAAAGAGTTGAATACTTATTGACTCAAGACATTTCAGCTTTTTCATTTTTCATTTGTTTCAAAAAACGTTATTGTGTGTAAATCATTGACACAAAATAAAAAATATAAAAAATTCAGGCTGTAATACAATAAAATGCAGAATAAGTTAAGGGGTGTAAATACTTCCTAAATTATCTTCCGTGTTCTAACTGCTCACAACTGTTAATGTATTGCAGGTTCTATACATTCTACACAGTCTGGGATGGACCCTTCAAGACTACTGTAGAGGGTACATACTACAGGTAGGGGGGATAGAGGGTACATACTACAGGTAGGGGGGATAGAGGGTACATACTACAGGTAGGAGGGATAGAGGGTACATTCTACAGGTAGGGGGGATAGAGGGTACATACTACAGGTAGGAGGGATGGAGGGTACATACTACAGGTAGGAGGGATAGAGGGTACAGGTAGGGGGGATAGAGGGTACAGGTAGGGGGGATAGAGGGTACATACTACAGGTAGGAGGGATGGAGGATACAGGTAGGGGGGATAGAGGGAACATACTTGGCTGTATACATGAGATACCAGTACTTAGTCCATGTGTAGGGGTACAAGGTAAACACTTGTCTGTCTCGCTCTCTTTCTCTATCTGTCTGTCTGTCTCTGTCTCTGTCTCTGTCTCTCTCTTTCTCTATCTCCCTCTCTCTCTCTCTCTCTCTCTGTGTTTCTCTCTCCCGCTCTCTCTCTCTCGCTGTCTCTAGTAGATGGCCATTAAGGCCAGATTGTTCTTCAAGATGGTCAAACATTCATAGATGACCAGCAGGGTCAAATAATAATCACAGTGGTTGTCGAGGGTGCAACAGGTCAGCACCTCAGGAGTAAATTTCAGTTGGTTTTTCATAGCAGAGTATTCAGAGGTCGAGAGAGAGAGAGAGAGAGGTTGAGAGAGAGGTTGAGAGGTCGAGATCGAGAGAGATTGAACTGGTTCACAGGTCACCCATTTTATTTAATTCGTTGTAATTTTTCTCCTTCTCTTCCTGGAATCCAATTGGTAGTTTACAGTCTTGTCCCATCGCTGCAACTCCCGTACGGACTCGAAAGAGGCGAAAGTCGAGAGCCATGCGTCCTCTGACACACGACCTCGCCAAGCCACACTGCTTCTTGACACACGCTTAACGCGGAAGCCAGCCGCACCAATGTGTCGGAGGAAACACTGTACAGCTGGCGACCGAAGTCAGCGTGGACTGCGCCCGGCCAACAAGGAGTCGCTAGTGCACAAGCAAACCCTCCCCTAACCCGAACTACGCTGGGCCGATTGTGCCCCGCCTCGTGGATCTCCCGGTCGTGGCCACAGCCCGGGATCGAACCAGGATCTGTAGTGACGTCTCTAGCATGGCGATGCAGTGCCTTAGACCAGGAGGCCCCACACTGTGGTATTTCACCCAGTAGATATGGGAGTTTATCAAAATTGAGTTTGTTTTCGAATTCTTTGTGGGTCTGTGTAATCTGAGGGAAATATGTGTCTCTAATATGGTCATAGATTTGGCAGGAGGTTAGGAAGTGCAGCTCAGTTTCCACCTCATTTTGTGGGCAGTGTGGCACATAGCCTGTCTTCTCTTGAGAGCCAGGTCTGCCTACAGTGGCCTTTCTCAATAGCAAGGCTATGCTCACTGAGTCTGTACTGTCTCTCCCCTCCCCCCCTTTCTTTCCCCCCTCTAGAACTCCTCCGGCAGCGTATTGGACCGTTGGACAGTGGTCTGTCATAAGGAAGAGATTGTGACTCTACAACAGTTCCTGAGGTTCGGAGAGACGCGGACAATCGTAGAGCTCATGACCTTTCAGGACTCACTGGGAAATTACCTCTCTGGTCCCTCCTCCTCCCGGACGGACTCGAACATCCAAGCGTTCATTGAGAGCAACAGGCAGAGCGGGCATTTTGAGATGGGCAGTCCTGTGAGTGTTCACCATTTTGAGAAGGGCAGTCCTGCTAGCATCCACCATTTTGAGAAGGGCAGTCCGGCGACTGGACTCCATTTTGAGAAGGGCATTCCGGCGACTGGGCACCATTTTGAGAAGGGATGTCCGGCGAGTGTCCATTTTGAGAAGGGCAGTCCTGCCAATCTCCACCATTTTGATAACTTTCCCGCCAGTCTCTCTATGCTCCTCCCATTCCAGTTCCATAGCCCCTCCCCCTTGCAGGGTATGGCCCCTCCCACCAGGCTGGGTGGACTACGGAGGCCTGGGAGGGTCAAACGGGGTGAAGGACCACAGCACCAGTCAGAAAGCAGTGTGTCTGAGTCTGGGTCTCTGACTATGTCTCCATATGGTAACCTGGTGACTCCGGTACCGGCTGCCGTTAACGGTCTAGGAGGAGAAATGGGAAACGGAACTGGGACCAAGACGATGGAACCTAAACCTGAACCCAACGAGTCTCCGACGAGGTCGTCGTCATGGCAGCCACACCACGACCAGCAGCAGCCGGCCGGTAACCATGACGATCAACGCCGTCGACTCAGTTACCTAGTAACCAACCCTGAGCTACAGAAGAAGAACTTTGGGCTGAACAAAAACGACAGCAACAACACCTCCTCCCTCCGTAAAGACAGGCTCTTCCCTGATGTGTCCTCTCCCCACTGCTCCTCCTCCCTCCCTAAGGGCTGGCTCTCCCCAGAGGTCTCGCCCTCCCTCCGTAAGGGATGGCTCTTCCCAGAGGTCTCGCCCTCCCTCCGTAAAGACAGGCTCTTCCCTGATGTGTCCTCTTCCCCCTGCACCTCCTCCCTCCCTAAGGGCTGGCTCTTCCCAGAGGTCTCGCCCTCCCTCCGTAAGGGCAGGGTTTGCTGTGGTGCCTGCGACAAGAGCTTCTATGACAAAGGAACGCTGAAGATCCACTACAACGCGGTACACCTGAAGATAAAACACAGGTGCACTGTGGACGGGTGCAGCGTGGTATTTAGCTCACTACGGAGCCGCAACAGACACAGCGCTAACCCCAATCCCAGATTACACATGGATACACTTAGACACGCACCAACGCCACACAGAGACAGGGAGACAGCACACACACGACACACACACACCTGGAGTCAACACACACACACCTGTGACGACACGCGTAACCGACACACACACACCTATGACAAACTCCATAAACAACAGGGGCAGCACAAAATAGCCACAGCCGTACCCCTAAACCACCCCCGGCATCCACAGCAGCAACAACAACACACCCCATTGACTCACCCTTCAAACCCCACCCCAGCCCCCCACCCAGAGCCAGACAAACCCTCCAGCCCAGACCCCCACAGGGGGCCCATCTTCCCCAGGACCGGGCATCCCTCAGTGGGCATCACTGCTCCTCTGTCCTCCTTTCAGACCCAGCTATTGGTTTCTTCTCTGGGAGAAGTCCAACCACTGTCTCAGTTCTACCGTTCTACACGACAGACCTCCCCTCTTCCCTCCTCCTCATCCCTCACTCCCTTCTTCTCCCCTATTCCCTCCTCCTCGTCTCTGTTGGACCAATTGGCTTCTTCCTCCGGGTCAATGGGAGGGGCCAAGGCTCTCGGGTCATCCAATCAAGGATGTTGGTATACTTCCGCTGATCCCGCCCCCAAGAAGAAACCCCGGAAGTCTAGCATGCCTCTTAAGATGGAGACGAAAGTAGCTGTCTCAGCGGAGGAGTGCAGACGACAGGGGGAGGAAGAGGAGAGAGAGGAAGAGGAGGGAATAGGACAGAGGCTGTTGAAACAGGTCGCTTGGCAACGAGGGACTCCAACTTTGCAAACTGTTCTGGAACAGAGACGCAATGAGGGAGGAAGACGGAGTGGATGGAGGAGAGACAGAACATGAGAGAAGACAGGAGGTGGATGGATGAGAGACAGAACATGAGAGAAGACAGGAGGAAGAGGAGGAGGAGGGGACTGATCCCTCCTTCTTCCACTTGTTTAATGATCACATGTTCACTTGAAGACAGTCAAGTCTAAATAGAACCCTATTCCCTATATAGTGCACTACTTTAGACCAGAGCCCTATTCCCTATTATAGTACACTGCTTTAGATCAGGGCCCTATTCCCTATATAGTGCACTACTTTAGACCAGAGCCCACTATTGCACTAGTTACTTAGAGATGGAAACCATATGTCACGGAGGGGCAACTTTGATGGGGGTGGGGGCCACAAAAAGAATCTGAATTCATCCTGAGAGACCGCGGTTGCTTAATGGTCTGCGTACCCACATCCTTATCCCCCAACCCTGGTCTGTTAGATAATAATCAATAGTATTGCATGGTGAAGGGGGACCTGATCATAGATCAGATATTATACTCTGAGACTGTTTGTGAAATAAGGGCCCAGATCACCTACTCTGAGACTGTTTGTGACTACAGGCCCAGATCACCTACTCTGAGACTGTTTGTGAATAAGGGCCCAGATCACCTAATCTGAGACTCTTTGTGAATAAGGGCCCAGATCACCTAATCTGAGACTCTTTGTGAATAAGCGCCCAGATCACCTAATCTGAGACTCTTTGTGAATAAGCGCCCAGATCACCTAATCTGAGACTCTTTGTGAAAAAGGGCCCAGGTCACCTAATCTGAGACTCTTTGTGAAAAAGGGCCCAGGTGTTCAGTGAGTGTACTGGCAGTTCATAAGTACTGAATACAATCAAATATAAAATGGGAAGAAAAATGTAAAACCAGACATATTAGTTTATTTAAGTGCAAAGCCTGATCTAACAGTGGAATCTGACTGCAATGGGATCAAGGCAACAGGGGAATCTGACTGCAATGGGATCAAGGTAACAGTGGAATCTGACTGCAATGGCATCAAGGGAATCTGACTGCAATGAGATCAGGGGAATCTGACTGCAATGGGATCAGGGTAACAGTGGAATCTGACTGCAATGGGATCAGGGTAACAGGGGAATCTGACTGCAATGGGATCAGGGTAACAGGGGAATCTGACTGCAATGGGATCAGGGTAACAGGGGAATCTGACTGCAATGGGATCAGGGTAACAGGGGAATCTGACTGCAATGGGATCAGGGTAACAGGGGAATCTGACTGCAATGGGATCAGGGTAACAGGGGAATCTGACTGCAATGGGATCAGGGTAACAGGGGAATCTGACTGCAATGGGATCAGGGTAACAGGGGGATCTGACTGCAATGGGATCAGGGTAACAGGGGAATCTGACTGCAATGGGATCAAGGTAACAGGGGAATCTGACTGCAATGGGATCAAGGTAATCTGACTGCAATGAGATCAGGGGAATCTGACTGCAATGGGATCAAGGTAACAGGGGAATCTGACTGCAATGGGATCAAGGGAATCTGACTGCAATGGGATCAAGGGAATCTGACTGCAATGGGATCAAGGTAACAGGGGAATCTGACTGCAATGGGATCAAGGGAATCTGACTGCAATGGGATCAAGGTAACAGTGGAATCTGACTGCAATGGGATCGAGGTAACAGGGGAATCTGACTGCAATGGGATCAGGGTAACAGGGGAATCTGACTACAATGGGATCGAGGTAACAGTGGAATCTGACTGCAATGGCATCAAGGGAATCTGACTGCAATGAGATCAGGGGAATCTGACTGCAATGGGATCAAGGTAACAGGGGAATCTGACTGCAATGGGATCAAGGTAACAGGGGAATCTGACTGCAATGGGATCAAGGGAATCTGACTGCAATGGGATCAAGGTAACAGGGGAATCTGACTGCAATGAGATCAAGGTAACAGTGGGATCTGACTGCAATGGGATCAAGGGAATCTGACTGCAATGGGATCAGGGTAACAGGGGGATCTGACTGCAATGAGATCAAGGTAACAGGGGGATCTGTACACACTTCATAATGCTAGCTAGTGAGCTGAAGGTTAGAGGAAGTACACACTTCATAATGCTAGCTAGTGAGCTGAAGGTTAGAGGAAGTACACACTTCATAATGCTAGCTAGTGAGCTGAAGGTTAGAGGAAGTACACACTTCATAATGCTAGCTAGTGAGCTGAAGGCTAGAGGAAGTACACACTTCATAATGCTAGCTGGTGAGCTGAAGGTTAGAGGAAGTACACACTTCATAATGCTAGCTAGTGAGCTGAAGGTTAGAGGAAGTACACACTTCATAATGCTAGCTAGTGAGCTGAAGGTTAGAGGAAGTACACACTTCATAATGCTAGCTAGTGAGCTGAAGGTTAGAGGAAGTACACACTCCATAATGCTAGCTAGTGAGCTGAAGGTTAGAGGAAGTACACACTTCATAATGCTAGCTAGTGAGCTGAAAGGTTAGAGGGAGTACACACTTCATAATGCTAGCTAGTGAGCTGAAGGTTAGAGGAAGTACACACTTCATAATGCTAGCTAGTGAGCTGAAGGTTAGAGGAAGTACACACTTCATAATGCTAGCTAGTGAGCTGAAGGTTAGAGGAAGTACACACTTCATAATGCTAGCTAGTGAGCTGAAGGTTAGAGGAAGTACACACTTCATAATGCTAGCTAGTGAGCTGAAGGTTAGAGGAAGTACACACTTCATAATGCTAGCTAGTGAGCTGAAGGTTAGAGGAAGTACACACTTCATAATGCTAGCTAGTGAGCTGAAGGTTAGAGGAAGTACACACTTCATAATGCTAGCTAGTGAGCTGAAGGTTAGAGGAAGTACACACTTCATAATGCTAGCTAGTGAGCTGAAGGTTAGAGGAAGTACACACTTCATAATGCTAGCTAGTGAGCTGAAGGTTAGAGGAAGTACACACTCCATAATGCTAGCTGGTGAGCTGAAGGTTAGAGGAAGTACACACTTCATAATGCTAGCTAGTGAGCTGAAGGTTAGAGAAAGTACACACTCCATAATGCTAGCTAGTGAGCTGAAGGTTAGAGGAAGTACACACTTCATAATGCTAGCTAGTGAGCTGAAGGTTAGAGGAAGTACACACTTCATAATGCTAGCTAGTGAGCTGAAGGTTAGAGGAAGTACACACTTCATAATGCTAGCTAGTGAGCTGAAGGTTAGAGGAAGTACACACTTCATAATGCTAGCTAGTGAGCTGAAGGTTAGAGGAAGTACACACTCCATAATGCTAGCTAGTGAGCTGAAGGTTAGAGGAAGTACACACTCCATAATGCTAGCTAGTGAGCTGAAGGTTAGAGGAAGTACACACTCCATAATGCTAGCTGGTTCAAATCTGTACAAAAAATACCTTCCGAAATGAAGTTCTACTGCTTATTTCCGACTTTGGAACTTGTGTCTCTGAGTTTCTGACAGAATCCAAACTCACCACAAAATGACATAATTCGCAGTAGGAGACAAACAGTGGTGCAAAGGTACTTCAGTGACAATACTTGAAAGTACTACTTAAGTTGTTTTTTGGGGTATCTGTACTTTACTATTTACATTTTTTTACAACTTTTACTTTTACTTCACTACATTCCTAAAGAAAATATTGTACTTTTTACTCCATACATTTTCCCTGACACCCAAAAGTACTCGTTACATTTTGAATGCTTAGCAGGACAGACAAATGGTCCAATTCACGCATTTATCCAGAGAACGTCCATGGTCATCACTACTGCCTCTGATCTGGAGGACTCACTAAACAGAGAACATCCCTGGTCATCCCCTGCCTCTGATCTGGTGGACTCACTAAACAGAGAACATCCCTGGTCATCCCCTGCCTCTGATCTGGTGGACTCACTAAACAGAGAACATCCCTGGTCATCCCTACTGCCTCTGATCTGGCAGACTCACTAAACACAAATGATTCCTTTGTAAATTATGTCTGTGTTGGAGTAAGCCCCTGGCTATTTGTAATAAAAAAAGAAAAACATGTTGCCGTCTGGTTTGCTTCATAGAAGGATTTTGAAATGATTTATACTTTTACTTTTGATACTTAGGTATATTTTAGCAATTACGTTTAATGTTGATGCTTAAGTATATTTTAAACCAAATACTTTAAAGACTTTTTCTCAAGTAGTATTTCACTGGGTGACTTTCACTTTTAATTGAGTCACTTTCTATTAAGGTATATTTACTTTTACTCAAGTATGACAATGAGGTACTTTTTACAACCACTGGAGCCAAACAGGCATGGGACCAGCTCATTAGATCTCTAATCAACAGCATAGCTATATAGTTTTATCAGGTAATCAACAGTGTAGCTGTGCAGTTTCATCAGGTAATCAACAGTGTAGCTGTGCAGTTTCATCAGGTAATCAACAGTGTAGCTGTGCAGTTTCATCAGGTAATCAACAGTGTAGCTGTGCAGTTCTATCAGCTGTGTTTCTTCAATTAGTTTCCAGGAGGAGAAAGGAAACCCAGTCGGCTAATCTACGACAGACTCTCTGAGTTGGCTGTAATATAATAATATATAATAATATAATAATATATAATAATATATAATAATATATAATAATATATAATAATAATATAATAATAATATAATAATATATAATAATATAATAATATATAATAATATAATATTATATAATAATATATAATAATAATAATATAATAATAATAATATCATTATATAATAATATATAATAATATATAATAATAATAATAATATAATAATATATAATATATAATAATATATATTAATATAATAATAAATAATAATAATAATATAATAATAGACGAGGCTGCAACTGAAATATAAAGTTCTCTTCATTCATTCTAATACATACTACTTTACTAATGTTGCCTACCTCTCCTCTCCTCCTTTCTGTCAACTATAGCAGAACACTCCTGTCATTGAATACCATACAGAAGCAACAGTGTCGGTCTGTTTTTAGGACTGAATGACCACAAGGTGGCAGTATTTGCTCATAGAACCACTAATGTTCCGTTAACCCTGACCTCATTCTAAATCTAACCTCTAGTTTGGCTGGAGTGGACTACAGTACAGTCACCGTTAACCCTGACCCTGACCCCAGCCCTAGAGACCTTACATCCTATGCACATGAGGATATCTAAGACAATTGGACAGGTGTAAGAAATGTGTGTAAGCAATTTGAAAACATAATTAATCGATGTGACGATGGTGAGATGATGATGATGGTGATTTACATCAATTGTTCATCTCTGGTTTGACTACGAAAATGTAGAAAATGTTGACCACAATCAAACGTATTACAAAGTGAGAAGCAATTGTTTAACATTTAATTTACCAAAGATGTTATTTGGTACTTCACACTGCAGAGTTTCACAGTTGGATCCAGCTGGTGTTTTGTATAAATGACCACTGAACAAAAAGTTACATTGCAGACAGTGCATTTATTTAAAACAATCTCAAATGCCAGAGAGCTTCTCCAATGTTGTCTCTCCCAAAATGTGGACCTCACAGCTTTCTGGAACACAGGAAGGGAAATGTGAACCAGCAGGGGGCATCATTCTGGCAGCGGGAAGCTGGGAAAGAGAGAAACACAGAAAGGTGGGTATTATTTTTGTTTTATAAATATGTAGCTAGAAAAGGAACAAATTCCCTTTAAGATGTATTTTACTACTATCCAAATGTTTGATGTATAATGATCAGGAGACTAGTCTGGAAACTAGTCTGGTGACAGGATTGTACCTCCATAGTTCATCTCCATACAATGCTCCCGGCCGTTCGTGTTGTCCCTAATAACACCATGGTTATAGTTAGAGTGTTGACCCGGGCCCCAGTTCTGGTAGTTAAACCTGGACCCGTCGCTCCACAGCCAAAGACCCTCCTACAGAGCACACAGGACGATGCATCACCAGCAGACAGATAACACTATATATACACCCTGTAGTAACTGTCTTTAAAGAGGCAATCTGGAATTTGACAAATAAATAAAAAGAATGGCCACCCCACCACTGTTTGGGTAAAAAGCTGAGGGATGGACCTGGAGAAATGTAACCACTCAGATTCCTAGACAGAGGATACCAGGACTGACCATCTATGAGATAAGCATGATTTAACCATGGCTTGACGCTAGACAGGACTGACCATCTATGAGATAAGCATGATTTAACCATGGCTTGACGCTAGACAGGACTGACCATCTATGAGATAAGCATGATTTAACCATGGCTTGAAGCTAGACAGGACTGACCATCCATGAGATAAGCATGATTTAACCATGGCTTGAAGCTAGACAGGACTGACCATCCATGAGATAAGCATGATTTAACCATGGCTTGACGCTAGACAGGACTGACCATCCATGAGATAAGCATGATTTAACCATGGCTTGACGCTAGACAGTGTTTGTAATATTAGATAACAAGCTTGGAAAACAACTGGTATGTGGCTTCATTAGGGTAGGGGGCGCTATTTTCACCTCCGGATGAAAAGCGTGCACAGGGTAAACTGCCTGCTACTCAGGCCCAGAAGCTAGGATATGCATATAATAGAAAACACTCTGAAAACACGCTAAAGTTTCCAAAACTGTTCAAATAATGTCTGTGAGTATAACAGAACTGATTTGGCAGGCAAAAACCTGAGAAAAATCCATCAGGAAGTGGTATTTTTTTATTTTTTTATTTTTCTATTGAATGCCGTTACAGTATCCATTCACTTAGGACGCACTTCCTGTGGCTTCCACTAGATGTCAACAGTCTTTACAAATTGTTTCAGGCTTGTAAGACCAGTCTGAATGAGTGGACACTGCAGTGTCCCAGAGGTTTTTCATGCGCGAGACCGAGAGCACGCCTTTTCTTGTTTTATATTGACGAAGCTTTTGTCCGGTTGAAATATTATTGATTATTATGACTAAAAACAACCGGAGGATTGATTATAAACATCGTTTGACATGTTTCTACGAACTTTACTGATACTTTTTCTGATTTTTCGTCTGTCTGTTGTGAGCCTGTGGATTACTGAACAAAACGCGCCAACAAAACTGAGGTTTTTGGATATAAAGAGGGACTTTATCGAACAAAACAAACATTTATTGAGTAAATGGGAGTCTTGTGAGTGCAACCATATGAAGATCATCAAAGGTGAGTGATTAATTTTATCTCTATTTCTGACTTGTGTAACTCCTCTACTTGGCTGGTAACTGTTTGTAATGATTTGTCTGCTGGGCGCTGTTCTCAGATAATCGCATGGTTTACTTTCGCCGTAAAGCCTTTTTGAAATCTGACACCGTGAAGTTAATCTTTAAGACGATGTATAATGTTTTATGAATTTTTATAATGAGTTTTTTTAATTTGGCGCTCTGCAATTTCACTGGGTGTTGGCCAGGTGGGACGCACCACCAGGCCTTCATCGGTTCTATTCATCAATAATCAATGCATCTTATATGTTTCAGGAGTGTTCAACAGACGGTGCTTCTGACCATGATGGCATCGTTGGCTCCAATCCAGGTGCGCTGGAATTTCCAGGTACTCTTCCTGATGACAGACTGAAGGAAACGATACTGGGGAAGACTGTGCACTGATGCCAGGTTACCTCCCAAACGCAAACATTTCCTCTGGAGAGAGAGAGAGAGAGAGAGAGAGAGAGAGAGGGGAGAAAGAAAGAGAGACAGATAGAGATGGGAGAGAGAGAGAGAAAGAGAGGGGGAGAGAGAGAGAGAGAGAGAGGGGAGAAAGAAAGAGAGACAGAGAGAGAAGAGAGAGAGAGAGGTAGAATATAAACAGTCTTTATAAGCCATAAGACTCCTGAACAGGTAACCAAATGGCTACCCGGACTATTTGAATTGTGTCCCACCACCCGCCAACCCCTCTTTTACGCTGCTGCTACTCTCTGTTCATCATATATGCATAGTCACTTTAACCATATCTACGTGTACATACTACCTCAATCAGAGGGAGAGACAGAGATAGAATATAAAGATAATTAGAAGGAATAGCACGTCATGATATAGTTTCTCAACCCTGTTGAACACAGATTAAACCTACAGTCAACTGCAACCCTGTATGGTCACCAGACAGGGATGGAAATAGCATCCCCACTAGCCCAACTATAGTGCTTTTCAGACTAGGCTTCCAGAAAATGTGTTCAACTAGCATAAGATGCAGGTTAATTATTGTCTTTTCCATTATCCCATGGCACATTTTGGACCCTGGCTAGTGGAAATTGCCGTCTACTAACCCGGCTGGCCAGTGTCCAAGATCCTTCAATTCCATCACTGCTACTTCTCAGCTGCTGATCTCTCATTAAACCGCCAATACTTAAAATCATGCACACAGATAATCTCAATTATGTACAGCAGACATCCAGGTACCTCTGCCTCTGGCCATGTGGACATGAAGGGGAAGTAGTGATAGCAGTGTGTCGCATATCTGGGCCAGCCAGGTGGGCAGGGTCTGCGATGCCACTCTGTAGGGTGGAGAGATCACATGTTAAATAACACTATGAAATGGTTTGTTCCCACCAGACAATCAAATGAGTCAAAAGTGCGTTCCAGCTGTGATGTCACCGTTAACCGTGTGTTTCAGCTGTGACCGTTAACCGTGTGTTGCTGAAAAATGACCGATTCACTTTGAGTCCCTTTAAATCAGCAATATGTAACTTTTTTGGGCGACCTTGAACAAATTCACATAGAAATGTGAGTTATAGATCTGTCGTTCTCATTGAGAGCAAGTCTAAGAAGCTAAATGTATTTTTTCTTTTACTTTCTCTTACTTTTTTTTGTTTTTTGTTTTACTTTTTGAAGTTGTATGCCAACTTCAAACAGATTCTCTATACACTTCCTCGTTTTGTCACATAAACGGACATTTTACTGGCACTTTGCACGTTCTCGATAATGTTTCACTTTTCGGAGGAGGAATGATTTCCTCCGAGTCACAGCGATTATGCCGATCCCCTACAACAAAAGAGAGACAAAGAGAGAGGGAATATTGAGACACGTGTTTTTTAAAAGACTTGGGGATCCATTAAATCAGCGTTACAGATTCCATGCTAGAAGTTTAAAGGTGATTTCAGATGAAGCAGTATGCATGCAGCGTGAATGCTGTCTCTGCTAAAGAGGAAACATTGCCTTTAAATTTCAAACTGAACGAACCGGATTGAATAGAGTCCTAGATCAGTTTCAGAACTATGAATCCACAACAGACGTATAATAGAATTATATTTTAGCGAATACGACGGGAGCCCCAACCAGGAGCTCGGGGTCCAGTGACTGTTAAACCAAAACCTAGGTCACTAGGTGTTGGGTTAAGGTCGCAACAATAACATCAAATTGAATCTGATGTGTGTGAACAGGTCACCAAAACCTTTGATCAGAATACCTCTGCTACGGCTTGCATCTCCCAGAGCAAAGAAAGCGCTGAGAAGCAGAAGAGTGGTCAACATCGACATGGTGATAGTCTCCTGAGAGAGAGAGAGAGAGAGAGAGAGAGAGAGAGAGAGAGAGAGAGAGACCATTTTGATTCTCATTTTTATATTGTAAATAAGCTTTGGCAATATGTACATTGTTACGTCATGCCAATAAAGCAAATTGAATTGAATTGAATTGAATTGAGAGAGAGACAGAGAGAGAGAGAGAGAGAGAGAGAGAGAGAGAGAGAGAGAGAGAGAGAGAGAGAGAGAACGAGAGAGAGAGAGAGAGAGAGAGACAGAGACAGAGACAGAGAGAGAGAGAGAGAGAGAACGAGAGAGAGAGAGACAGAGACAGAGACAGAGAGAGAGACAGAGAGAGAGAGAGAGAGAGAGAGAGAGAGAGACCATTTTGATTCTCATTTTTATATTGTAAATAAGCTTTGGCAATATGTACATTGTTACGTCATGCCAATAAAGCAAATTGAATTGAATTGAATTGAATTGAGAGAGAGAGAGAGAGAGAGAGAGAGAGAGAGAGAGAGAGAGAGAGAGAGAGAGAGAGAGAGAGAGAGAGAGAACGAGAGAGAGAGAGAGAGAGAGAGAGACAGAGACAGAGACAGAGACAGAGACAGAGACAGAGACAGAGACAGAGAGAGAGAGAGAGAACGAGAGAGAGAGAGACAGAGACAGAGACAGAGAGAGAGACAGAGACAGAGAGAGAGAGAGAGAGAGAGAGAGAGAGAGAGAGAGAGAGAGAGAGAGAGAGAGAGAGAGAACGAGAGAGAGAGAGAGAACGAGAGAGAGAGAGAGAGAGAGACAGAGACAGAGACAGAGACAGAGACAGAGACAGAGACAGACAGACAGACAGAGAGAGAGAGAGAGACAGAGAGAGAGAGAGAGAGAGAGAGAGAGAGAGAAAAGCCGTCAAGACAAATTCAGTGAGAATTTCACTCTTAGAAAACAAGGTGCCGTCTAGAACCTAAAACGAGGTCTTCAGTTAGGATAACCCTTTGAAGAACCCTTTTTGGTTCCAGGTAGAAACATTTTGGGTTCGATGTAGAACCCTTTCCACTCATATGGGGACAGCTGAAGGACCCTTTTGGAACCTCTAGCCATTCCACTTATCAGATGTTTTCCAGTACTATCATCACATCAGATTCAAGTAATGAACGGCTTGGTGATTAGTTGACCCTGGAATATATCAAATCAGTGGAACGGCAGGGGGGACTTGGGAATTCAGGGAAACCCTGTTTGGTACATAACTCAGCAACTGCTAAGGCAGCGTTTTCCAAACTCGGTCCTGGGGACCCCAAGCTGTCGTACATATTCCTGTGTCCTAGGTTAATCTACTGCAATTGGTAGAAAACATGATACCTGAGTTTTGGCAGCGGACTTGAATTCCTTAGCGCAGCAGTTCCTGAACTCGGTCCAAAAAGTTCACCCATTTGTGTCCCTAGTACCTAGTTTCCAAATGGAACCCTTTTCCCTATCTGGTGCACTACATATGACCAGGGCTACATATGCCCTATGGGCCCTTGTCTAAAGTAGCTCACTACATAGGGAATAGGAGGTCAGTTGGGACGCAGTCAGGTAAAGTATTAGATTAACAGAAATCTCACCTTCTGAAGTCTTCAGTTGTAGCTTCACTTCTTCAGAGATCCTCAAAGGTCTTCACTGGGTCTCTCTCTCTCTCTCTCTCTCTCTCTCTCTCTCTCTGTCCTGCCTGTGAGTTGAGTTCTACCTCTCCCTCAACTCCTTTTTAAGGACCCGTCCAGTCAGACCCCTCCCTCTATTTTTCTCTATCTCTCTCTCTCATCCTTTGAAATGAAATGGAATTTAAATTAACTTCCTGAATTGACTGTGTAATGGGAATATTTAAGATGAATAAAGTTCAGAATCAGTTTAGAGATTAAAACAATATTTATCATATTTAAATATGTTACCTTTCTGTAATACACACGATTTCCACTCTTCTGTTTGGAATATTTGGGTTGATGGTCATTAGACTTGAATCAGAATGTTATGGGTTAAACTCCAATCCGTTGATAGTGATTGACGCCAGACTGGAGGTACAAGGTCACTGCGTGATTCTGCAGCAAATTTAGTCACTGCTTTCTGTTTTGACTTTTTACAAGCAACTTTGTGAAGAAATAGCTTCTGTGTTTCTGGTGAATTTTGAATGGTAAATATCTCCAGAACTTTCCTGATAATTTTATCAATATATCTGAAACTCAACTGAAATACCAGCACTTTCTGTATTACTTTAAACCTTTGGTCTAATGAGTTCAGAAAGTCATCACCAAAACCCTGCTTTAACTCAATTTAAGTGTTACAACCCACAAATATATTTGTGTACCCTTCACCTGTAACCCATCTGTTATTCAGCATGATCACCTGTAACCCATCTGTTATTCAGCATGATCACCTGTAACCCATCTGTTATTCAGCATGATCACCTGTTTACCATCTGTTATTCAGCATGATCACCTGTAACCCATCTGTTATTCAGCATGATCACCTGTAACCCATCTGTTATTCAGCATGATCATGGATACAATATATCCAAATCCAAGTTCTTCTATTCAAGGCCACTGGGTTGTGAGACACTTTGTGAATACGGACCCAGATCTTCTACTCTGAGACACTTTCTGAATACGGGCCCAGATCTTCTATTCTGAGAAACTTTGTGAATAAGGACCCAGATGTAATACTCTGAGACTCTTTGTGAATAAGGGCCCAGATGTAATACTCTGAGACTCTTTGTGAATAAGGGCCCAGATGTAATACTCTGAGACTCTTTGTGAATAAGGGCCCAGATCTTCTACTCTGAGACACTTTGTGAATAAGGGCCCAGATGTTCAGTGAGTGTATTACAGTTAATAAGTAGTGAATACAATCAAACGTCATATTACACCAGACATGTTCAATCATTTCAAAGTCAAGCCTGAAGAGGGGAATCTAACTGCAATGGGATCAAGGACCTCATTGTTTTGGTTCTGTGGTCTCCATTCCTTTGGAGCACAAGACCCGATGTTCCAGCCTTGAGGACGACCTGACAACAACAAAACTAACACATCGAACATTCTGAAACAATTGGGATTGTTTACTCATCGTAACCTAGATAGAGTTAGAGAGGACAAGCACAGCATTTTTGTTAAGGTGACACAACTACACTACTAATAAAACTACACACACAGCCCTCTACTACTGATACAACTACACACACAGCCACATACTACTAATACAACTACACACACAGCCCTATACTACTAATACAACTACACATACAGCCCTATACTACTAATACAACTACACACACAGCCCTCTACTACTAATACAACTACACACACAGCCCTATACTACTAATACAACTACACACACAGCCCTATACTACTAATACAACTACACACACAGCCCTATACTACTAATACAACTACACACACAGCCCTATACTACTAATACAACTACACACACAGCCACATACTACTAATACAACTACACACACAGCCCTATACTACTAATACAACTACACATACAGCCCTATACTACTAATACAACTACACCCACAGCCCAATACTACCAATACAAATACAAAAACAGCCCACTGCTACTAATACAACTACACAAACAGCCCTATACTACTAATACAACTACACATACAGCCCCACACTACTACATAAACTACACTTACAGTCGTATACTACAAATACATCCACACATAGCCCTATACTACTAATACCACTACACACACAGCCCTATACTACTAATACAACTACACACACAGCCCCATACTTATAACACAACTACAATACAGTCCTATAACACTAATACAACTACACCTACTGCCCTATACTAATAACACAACTACACACACAGCCCTATCATACAAATACAACTACACACACAGCCCTACTACTAACACAACTACACACACAGCCCTATACTACTAATACAACTACACAGACAGCCCCATACTACTAATACAACTACACACACAGCCCTATACTACTAATACAACTACACACACAGCCCTCTACTACTAATACAACTACACACACAGCCCTATACTACTAATACAACTACACACACAGCCATATACTACTAATACAACTACACACACAGCCCTATACTACTAATACAACTACACATTCCGCCCTCTACTACTAATACAACTACACACACAGCCCTATACTACTAATACAACTACACACACAGCCCTATACTACTAATACAACTACACACACAGCCCTACTACTAATACAACTACACACACAGCCCTATACTACTAATACAACTACACACACAGCCCTATACTACTAATACAACTACACACACAGCCCTATACTACTAATACAACTACACATACAGCCCTATACTACTAATACAACTACACACACAGCCCTATACTACTAATACAACTACACACACAGCCCTATACCACTAATACAACTACACACACAGCCCTATACCACTAATACAACTACACACACAGCCCAAAACTAATAACACAACTAAACATACAGCCCTACTACTAATACAACTACACATACAGCCCCATACTACTAATACAACTACACACACAGCCCTACTGCGAATATATCTACACACACAGCCCTATACTACTAATACAACTACACACACAGTCCTCTACCACTGATACAACTACACACACAGCCCTACTACTAATACAACTACACATACCGCCCTATACTACAAATACAACTACACACACAGCCCTATACTACTAATACAACTACACACACAGCCCCATACTACTAATACAACTACACATACAGCCCTATACTACTAATACAACTACACATACAGCCCTATACTACTAATACAACTACACACACAGCCCCATACTACTAATACAACTACACACACAACCCTATACTACTAATACAACTACACACATCCCTATACTACTAATACAACTACACACACAGCCCTATACTACTAATACAACTACACACACAGCCCTATACTACTAATACAACTACACACAGCCCTATACTACTAATACAACTACACACACAGCCCTATACTACTAATACAACTACACACACAACCCTATACTACTAATACAACTACACACAGCCCTATACTACTAATACAACTACACACACAACCCTATACTACTAATACAACTACACACAGCCCTATACTACTAATACAACTACACACACAGCCCTATACTACTAATACAACTACACACACAGCCCTATACTACTAATACCACTACACACACAGCCCTATAGTAATATGTTCCATGGCACGAAACCTCCAGTGAGGAGTTATGGCACGAGGCCTCCAACGAAGGACTCTAGTCCGGAGCCTCCAGCAACGCCCTCTAGTCCAGAGCCTCCAGCGACGCCCTCTAGTCCGGAGCCTCCAGCGATGCCCTCTAGTCCGGAGCCTCCAGCGTCGCCCTCTAGTCCGGAGCCTCCAGCGTCGCCCTCTAGTTCGGAGCCTCCAGCGACGCCCTCTAGTCCGGAGCCTCCAGCGACGCCCTCTAGTCCGGAGCCTCCAGCGTCGCCCTCTAGTTCGGAGCCTCCAGCGACGCCCTCTAGTCCGGAGCCTCCAGCGACGCCCTCTAGTCCGGAGCCTCCAGCGACGGGCTTCAGTCAGGAGCAGCCAGAGTCTCCCTCCTGTCCGGAGCTGCCAGAGTCTCCCTCCTGTCCGGAGCTGCCAGAGTCTCCCTCCTGTCCGGAGCTGCCAGAGTCTCCCCCCTGTCCGGAGCTGCCAGAGTCGCCCTCCTGTCTGGGGCCCGCGGCTAGGGTCCCCAGTCCGGGGTCGGTGGCGAGGGTCCCCGCTCTAGAGGCGCCACCTAAGAGGGCCAAACCAGAGGTGGAGCGGGGTCCACGTCCCGCACCAGAGCCGCCACCGTGGTGAAATGCCCACCCAGACCTTCCCCTATAGGTTCAGGTTTTGCGGCCGGAGTCCGCACCTTTGGGGGGGCGTACTGTCACGCCCTGACATTAGAGATCCTTATATTTGTCTCTATTTTGGTTGGTCCGGGCGTGAGGTTGGGTGGGCATTCTATGTCTGGTGTTCTATGTTGTCCTTGTTTTGTATTTCTATGTGTTTGGCCTGGTATGGTTCTCAATCAGAGGCAGCTGTCTATCGTTGTCTCTGATTGAGAACCATACTTAGGTCGCCTGTTCCCACCTGTGTTGGTGGGTGGTTGTTTTCTGTTTTGTGTGTATACCTTACAGGACTGTTTCGTTCTCTCTCTTTGTTGTATTTTGTTCATTCAGTGTTCAGTTTATTTCGCAGCACCTTGGTCTTCTCCTTCTCCCGACGAAGTTCGTTACACTTTGTTTGTGGCACATAGCCTTAAGCTTCACGGTTTGTTTTGTATTGTTTATTGTTTTGTCGGCGTCATTTCTAATAAAGAAGAATATGTACGCTCACCACGCTGCACCTTGATCCACTTCATTCAACAGCCGTGAAACACACACATCTCCACACTTCTAACTACACATACAGTCCTAAACTACTAATACAACTACACACACATCCCTTTACTACCAATACAACTACAAAAACAGCCCACTGCTACTAATACAACTATACATACAGCCCCACACTACTACATAAACTACACTTACAGTCGTATACTACAAATACATCCACACATAGCCCTATACTACTAATACAACTACACACAGCCCTATACTACTAATACAACTACACACAGCCCTATACTACTAATACAACTACACACACAGCCCTATACTACTAACACAACTATACACACAGCCCTATATTACTAATACAACTACACACACAGCCCTATACTAATAAAACAACTACACACACTACTGTTGCTACTATTTGTACATTGTTATCAGCTCATTAACAATGTATTTATACAGTTTTATCAACTAATCAACAATATAGCTATACAGTTTTCTGTCACACCCTGGCCTTAGTTATCTTTGTTTTCATTATTATTTTAGTTAGGTCAGGGTGTGACATCGGGAAGTATGTGTTTTGGGTTGTCTAGGGTTTTTTGTAGGTTTAATGGGGAATGTCTTGTCTAGGTGTTTGTATGTCGATGGGTGCCTAGATTGGTTCTCAATTAGAGACAGCTGTGGTTTATTGTCTCTAATTGGTAGCCATATTTAAGGCAGCCATGGGCATCATGTGTTTGTGGGTAATTGTCTATGTTGAACGTTTGTTGCTTGTCTGTGCACTTACGTTATTTAGCTTCACGGTCGTTTGTTGTTTTGTTAGTTTGTATATAGTGTTCGTTTTGTGTTTTCTCTCTCTTCTCAATAAAAGAAGATGTATTTTGCACACGCTGCGCCTTGGTCCAATCTCTCTCAAGAAGACGATCGTGACAGAACTACCCACCAATCTAGGACCAAGCGGCGTGTCAAGCGGCAACAGGACCCACCTACACAGGATTCATGGACATGGGAGGAGATACTGGATGGTAAGGGACCTTGGGCACAACCGGGAGAATATCGCCTCCCTCGTGAAGAGCTGGAGGCAGCTAAAGCCGAGAGGAGGCGATATGAGGAGGCAGCACGGAAGCAAGGCTGGAAGCCCGTGAGTACAACCCAAAACTTTCTTGGGGGGGGCCTTAAAGGGAGTGTGGCGAAGTCAGGTAGGAGACCTGCGCCTACTCCCTGTACTTACCGTGGAGAGCGAGAGTACGGGCAGACACCGTGTTACGCAGTAGAGCGCATGGTGTCTCCTGTACACGTGCATAGCCCGGTTCGGTACATTCCAGCTCCACGTATCGGCCGGGCTAGATTGAGCGTTGAGCCGGATGTCATGAAGCCGGCCCAACGCATCTGGCCACCAGTGCGTCTCCTCGGGCCGGCTTACATGGCACCAGCCTTACGCATGGTGTCCCCGGTTCGCCTACATAGCCCGGTGCGGGTTATTCCACCTCCCCGCACTGGTCGGGCGACGGGGAGCATACAACCAGGTAAGGTTGGACAGGCTCAGTGCTCAAGGGAGCCAGTACGCCTGCACGGTCCGGTATTTCCGGCGCCACCTCCCCGCTCCAGTCCAGTACTACCAGTGCCTACACCACGCACCAGGCTTCCTGTGCGTCTTCAGAGCCCTGTGCCTCCTTCACGCACTAGCTCTATGGTGCGTGTCTCCAGCCCTTTACCACCAGTGCCTAAACCACGCACCAAGCCTCCTGTGTGTCCCCAGAGTCCTATGCGTCCTGTTGCTGCTCCCCGCACTAGCCCTGAGATGCGTGTCCTCAGCCCGGTACCACCAGTTCCGGCACCACGCACTAGGCCTAATGTGCGTCCCCAGGGTCCAGCATGCCCTGTTCCTTCTCCCCGCACTAGCCTGAAGGTGCGTGTCCTTAGCCCGGTACCTCCAGTTCCGGCACCACGCACCAGGCCTACAGTGCGTCTCAGCCGGTCAGAGTCTGCCGTCTGCCCAACGGCGCCTGAACTGCCCGTCTGCCCAACGGCGCCTGAACTGCCCGTCTGCCCAACGGCGCCTGAACTGCCCGTCTGCCCAACGGCGCCTGAACTGCCCGTCTGCCCAACGGCGCCTGTACTGCCCGTCTGCCCAACGCCGTCTGAACTGTCCGTCTGCCATGAGTCTTCAAAGCCGCCCGTCTGTACTGAGCCTGCAAAGCCGCCCGTCTGCCATGAGCCTTCAGAGCCGTCTGCCAGACAGGAGCCGCTAGAGCCTACCGCCAGACAGGAGCAGCCAGAGCCTTCCGCCAGACAGGATCAGCCAGAGCCTTCCGCCAGACAAGATCAGCCAGAGCCTTCCGCCAGACAGGATCAGCCAGAGCCTTCCGCCAGACAGGATCAGCCAGAGCCTTCCGCCAGACAGGATCAGCCAGAGCCTTCCGCCAGACAGGATCAGCCAGAGCCTTCCGCCAGACAGGATCAGCCAGAGCCTTCCGCCAGACAGGATCCGCCAGAGCCGTCATCCAGCCAGGATCCGCCAGAGCCGTCATCCAGCCAGGATCCGCCAGAGCCGTCATCCAGCCAGGATCCGCTAGAGCCGTCATCCAGCCAGGATCCGCCAGAGCCAGCCATGAGCAGCCAGATCCGTCAGCCAGCCATGAGCAGCCAGATCCGTCAGCCAGCCAGGAGCAGCCAGATCCGTCAGCCAGCCATGAGCAGCCAGATCCGTCAGCCAGCCATGAGCAGCCAGATCCGTCAGCCAGCCATGAGCAGCCAGATCCGTCAGCCAGCCATGAGCAGCCAGATCCGTCAGCCAGCCATGAGCAGCCAGATCCGTCAGCCAGCCATGAGCCGTCCAGCCAGGATCCGCCAGAGCCGTCCAGCCAGGATCCGCCAGAGCCATCCAGCCAGGATCCGCCAGCCAGTCCGGTGCTGTCCCTCAGTCCGGAGCTGCCGTCCCTCAGTCCGGAGCTGCCCCTTATCCTGGTGCTGCCCCTTATCCTGGTGCTGCCCCTTATCCTGGTGCTGCCCCTTATCCTGGTGCTGCCCCTTATCCTGGTGCTGCCCCTTATCCTGGTGCTGCCCCTTATCCTGGTGCTGCCCCTTATCCTGGTACTGCCCCTTATCCTGGTGCTGCCCCTTATCCTGGTGCTGCCCCTTATCCTGGTGCTGCCCCTTATCCTGGTGCTGCCCCTTATCCTGGTGCTGCCCCTTATCCTGGTGCTGCCTCTTAGTCTGGTGCTGCCTCTTAGTCTGGTGCTGCCCCTTAGTCTGGTGCTGCCCCTTAGTCCGGTGCTGCCCCTTAGTCCGGTACTGCCCCTTAGTCCGGTGCTGCCCCTTAGTCCTGTGGTGCTGCCACTTAGTCCGGTGCTGCCCCTTAATCCAGTGGGGTTAAGTTGGAGGGTGGTCATTTGGAGGAGGCTACGAAAGCGGGTAGTGACTATGGTGGGGTGGGGACCACGACCAGTGCCAGAGCCGCCACCGTGGACAGACGCCCACCCAGACCCTCCCCTAGACTTTATGCTGGTGCGCCCGGAGTTCGCACCTTAAGGGGGGGGTTATGTCACACCCTGGCCTTAGTTATCTTTGTTTTCATTATTATTTTAGTTAGGTCAGGGTGTGACATGGGGAAGTATGTGTTTTGGGTTGTCTAGGGGTTTTTGTAGGTTTAATGGGGAATGTCTTGTCTAGGTGTTTGTATGTCGATGGCTGCCTAGATTGGTTCTCAATTAGAGACAGCTGTGGTTTATTGTCTCTAATTGGGAG
Source organism: Salvelinus namaycush (assembly GCF_016432855.1). Taxonomy (NCBI): domain Eukaryota; kingdom Metazoa; phylum Chordata; class Actinopteri; order Salmoniformes; family Salmonidae; genus Salvelinus; species Salvelinus namaycush. The sequence continues at coordinate 26,990,476 of NC_052342.1, read as the reverse complement.
CCATATTTAAGGCAGCCATGGGCATCATGTGTTTGTGGGTAATTGTCTATGTTGAACGTTTGTTGCTTGTCTGTGCACTTACGTTATTTAGCTTCACGGTCGTTTGTTGTTTTGTTAGTTTGTATATAGTGTTCGTTTTGTGTTTTCTCTCTTCTCAATAAAAGAAGATGTATTTTGCACACGCTGCGCCTTGGTCCAATCTCTCTCAAGAAGACGATCGTGACAGTTTTCAACTAATCAACAGCGTATTTATACAGTTTTATCAGCTAATCAACAACATACACTTCCGTTCAAAAGTTTGGTGTCACTTAGAAAAGTCCTTGTTTTTGAAAGAAAAGCAAAAAAAATTGTCCATTAAAATAACATCAGATTGATCAGAAATACAGTGTAGACATTGTTAATGTTGTAAATGACTATTGTAGCTGGAAAAGGCTGATTTTATAATGGAATATCTACATAGGCGTACAGAGGCCCATTATCAGCAACTATCACTCCTGTGTTCCAATGGCACGTTGTGTTAGCTAATCCAAGTTTATCATTTTAAAAGGCTAATTGATCATTAGAAAGCCCTTTTGCAATGATGTTAGCACAGCTGAAAACTGTTGTTCTGATTAAAGAAGCAATACATTTGGCCTTTTTTAGACTAGTTGGGTATCTGGAGCATCAGCATTTGTGGGATTGATTACAGGCTCAAAATGGCCAGAAACAAGACCTTTCTTCTGAAACTCGTCAGTCTATTCTTGTTCTGAGAAATGAAGGCTATTCCATGCCAGAAATTGCTGTGTACTACTCCCTTCACAGAACAGCGCAAACTGGCTCTAACCAGAATAGAAAGAGGAGTGGGAGGCCCCGGAGCACAACTGAGCAAGAGGACAAGTACATTAGAGTGTCTAGTTTGAGAAACAGACAACTCACAAGTCCTCAACTGCTTCATTAAATAGTACCCGCAAAACACCAGTCTCAACGTCAACAGTGAAGAGGCGACTCCATTAACAATGTCTACACTTTCTGATCAATTTGATGTTTTTTTTTATGGACAAAAAAATGTGCTTTTCTTTTTAAAAAACAAGGACATTTCAAAGGGACCCCAATCTTTTGAACGGTAGTGTGCAGTTTTATCATTTAATCAACAGCGTAGCTGTGCAGTACTATCAACTGTGTTTCTACAATTAGTTTCCAGGAGGAGAAAGGAAACCCAGTCTACTACAGACTCTCTGAGTTGGCTGTAATATAATAATAAATATAGACTAGGCTGCAACTGAAATATAAAGTTCTCTTCATTCATTCTAATACATACTACTTTACTAATGTTGGAGGAGAAAGGAAACCCAGTTGGCTAATCTACGACAGACTCTCTGAGTTGGCTGTAATATAATAATAATATAATAATAATAATAATAATAATAATAATAATAATAATAACTAGGCTGCATTCATTCTAATACATACTATTTTACTATTTTACTGATGTTGTTGAAGTAACAGTAGTGTGTGTGTGTGTGTGTGTGTGTGTGTGTGTGTGTGTGTGTGTGTGTGTGTGTGTGTGTGTGTGTGTGTGTTTTTTTTAGGACTGCTGAATGACCAGCAGGTGGCAGTATTTGCTCATAGAACCACTAATGTTCAGTACATTAAACCGTTAACCCTGACCTCATTCTAAGTCTAACCTCTAGTTTGGCTGGAGTGGACAACAGTACAGTCACCGTTAACCCTGACCCTGACCCCTTACCTGAGACCTTACATCCTATGCCCTTGAGGATATCGGAGACGATTTTACAGGTGTAAGAAATGTGTGTAAGCAATTTGAAAACATCATGAATCAATATTTTTTCATCCCCTCATTGAACTTCAAACATGAAGAAGGTAATGATGATGATGATGATGATGATGATAATGATGGTGATTTACATCCATTGTTCATCTCTGGTTTGACTATGAAAATGTAGAAAATGTTGACGACAATCAAACGTATTACAAAGTGAGAAGCAACTCATTTATTTTTACCAAAGATGTTATTTCGTACTTCACACTACAGAGTTTCACAGTTGGATCCAGCTGGTGTTTTGTATAAATGACCACTGAACAAAAGGTAACATTGCAGACGGTGCATTTATTTAAAACAATCTCAAATGCCAGAGAGCTTCTCCAATGTTGTCTCTCCCAAAATGTGGACCTCAGCGCTTTCTGGAACACAGGAAGGGACGTTTGTACCAGCAGGGGGAATCATTCTGACCGCGGGAAGCTGGGAAAGAGAGAAACAGAAAGGTAGGTATTATTTTTGTTTTATAAATATGTAGCTAAAAAAGGAACAAATTCCCTTTTAAGATGTATTTTACTACTATCCAAATGTTTGATGTGTAATGATCAGGAGACTAGTCTGGAGACAGGATTGTACCTCCATAGTTCATCACCATACAATGCTCCCGGCTGTTCGAGTTGTCATTCACAACAAAGTGGTCGGAGTTAGAGGGTTGACCCGGGGCCCAGTTCTGGTAGATAAACCTGGACCCGTCGCTCCACAGCCAAAGACCCTCCTACAGAGCACACAGGACGATGCATCACCAGCAGACAGTAAACACTATATATACACCCAGTAGTTACTGTCTTTAAAGAGGAAATCTGGGAATTTAAACAGCTGAGGGATGGGCCTGGAGAAATGTAACCACTCAGATTCCTAGACAGAGGATACCAGGACTGACCATCTATGAGATAAGCATGATTTAACCATGGCTTGAAGCTAGACAGTGTTATGGATACCAGGACTGACCATCTATGAGATAAGCATGATTTAACCATGATTTAACCATGATTTAACCATGATTTAACCATGATTTAACCATGGCTTGAAGCTAGACAGTGTTTGTAATATTAGATAACAAGCTTTGAAAACAAACTGATCTGTGGGTTAAGGCACCACCAGACCTTCATAGGTTCAAGAATTATTGCGTCCTATATGTTTCAGGAGTGTTCAACAGACGGTGCTTCTGACCTTGATGGCATCGTTGGCTCCAATCCAGGTGCGCTTTAATTTCTTGGTACTCTTCCTGATGACAGACTGAAGGAAACGATACTGGGGAAGGCTGTGCACTGAAGCGAGGTTACCTCCCAGGAGCAAACATTTCCTCTGGAGAGAGAAAGAGGGGAGAAAGAAAGAGAGACAGATAGAGATGGGAGAGACAGATAGAGATGGGAGAGAGAGAGAGAGAGAGAGAGAGAGAGAGAGAGAGAGAGAGAGAGAGAGAGAGAGAGAGAGAGAGAGAGAGAGAGAGAGAGAGAGAGAGAGAGAGAGAGAGAGAGAGAGAGAGAGAGAGAGAGAGAGAGAGAGAGAGAGAGAGAGAGAGAGAGAGAGAGAGAGAGAGAGAGGTAGAATATAAAGATAATTAGAAGGAATAGCACGTCATGATATAGTTTCTCAACCCTGTTGAACACAGATTAAACCTACAGTCAACTGCAACCCTGTATGGTCACCAGACAGGGATGGAAATAGCATCCCCACTAGCCCAACTATAGTGCTTTTCAGACCAGGCTTCTAGATAATGTGTCCAACTAGCATAAGATGCAGGTTAATTATTGTCTTTTCCATTATCCCATTGCACATTTTGGACCCTGGCTAGTAGAAATTGCCGTCTACTAACCCGGCTGGCCAGGGTCCAAGATCCTTCAATTCCATCACTGCTACCAGATTCTCAGCTGCTGATCTCATTAAACCACCAAAACTTAAAATCATGCACACAGATAATCTCAATTATGTACAGCAGACATCCAGGTACCTCTGCCTCTGGCCATGTGGTCATGATGGGGACGTAGTGATAGCAGTGTGTCGAATCCCTGGGCCAGCCAGGTGGGCAGGGTCTGCGATGACAGTCTGTAGGGTGGAGAGATCACATGTTAAATAACATTATGAAATGGTTAGTTCCCACCACACAATCAAATTAGTCAATCAGCGTTCCAGATTCCAGAAGTTTAAAGGTGATTTCAGATGAAGCAGTATGCATGCAGCGTGAATGCTGTCTCTGCTAAACAGGAAACATTGCCTTTAAATTTCAAACTGAACGAACCGGATTGAATAGTGTCCTAGATCAGTTTCAGAACTATGAATTCACAACAGACGTATAATATAATTATATTTTAGCGAATGCGACGGGAGCCCCAACCAGGAGCTCGGGGTCCATTGACTGTTTAACCAAAACTTAGGTCACTAGGTGTTGGGTTAAGGTCTCATCAATAACATCAAATTGAATCTGATGTGTGTGAACAGGTCACCAAAACCTTTGGTCAGAATACCTCTTCTACGGCTTGCATCTCCCAGAGCAAAGACAGCGCTGAGAAGCAGAAGAGTGGTGAACATCGACATGGTGATAGTCTCCTGAGAGAGAGAGAGAGAGAGAGAGAGAGAGAGAGAGAGAGAGAGAGAGAGAGAGAGAGAGAGAGAGAGAGAGAGAGAGAGAGACAGAGAGAGAGACAGAGAGAGAGAGAGACAGAGAGAGAGAGAGAGAGAGAGAGAGACAGAGAGAGAGACAGAGAGAGATGGAGACGGAGAGAGAGAGAGAGAAGGGGGGAGAGGAAGAGAGAGAGATAGAGAGAGAGAGAGAGAGAGAGACGGAGAGAGAGAGATAGAGAGAGAGAGAGACAGAGAGAGAGACAGAGAGAGAGAGAGAGAGAGAGACGGAAACGGAGAGAGAGAGAGAGAAGGGGGGAGAGGAAGAGAGAGAGATAGAGAGAGAGAGAGACGGAGAGAGAGAGAGAGAGAGAGAGTGAGACGGAGACGGAGAGAGAGAGAGAGAGAGAGAGAGAAGGGGAGAGAGGAAGAGAGAGAGAGAGAGAGAGACAGAGGGGAGAGGAAGAGAGTGAGAGAGAGAGAAGGGGGGAGAGGAAGAGAGAGAGAGAGAGAGAGAGAGAGAGAGAGAGAGAGAGAGAGAGAGAGAGAGAGAGAGAGAGAGAGAGAGAGAGAGAGAGAGAGAAATAGAGAGAGAGAGAAGCAATCAAGACAAATTCATGGAATATATAAATCAGTGGAACGGCAGGGGGGACTTGGGAGGTCAGGGAAACCCTGTTAGGTACATAACTCAGCAACTGCTAAGGCAGCGTTTTCCAAACTCGGTCCTGGGGACCCCAAGCTGTCGTACATATTCCTGTGTCCTAGGTTAATCTACTGCAATTGGTAGAAAACATGATACCTGAGTTTTGGCAGCGGACTTGAATTCCTTAGCGCAGCAGTTCCTGAACTCGGTCCAAAAAGTTCACCCATTTGTGTCCCTAGTACCTAGTTTCCAAATGGAACCCTTTTCCCTATCTGGTGCACTACTTTTGACCAGGGCAACATATGCCCTATGGGCCCTTGTCTAAAGTAGCTCACTACATAGGGAATAGGAGGTCAGTTGGGACGCAGTCAGGTACAGTATTAGATGAACAGAAATCTCACCTTCTGAAGTCTTCAGTTGTAGCTTCACTTCTTCAGAGATCTTCAAAGGTCTCCACTGGGTCTCTCTCTCTCTCTGTCCTGCCTGTGAGTTGAGTTCTAGTCTCTCTCTCTCTCTGTCTGTCCTGCCTGTGAGTTGAGTTCTAGTCTCTCTCTCTCTCTGTCTGTCCTGCCTGTGAGTTGAGTTCTAGTCTCTCTCTCTCTCTCTCTCTGTCCTGCCTGTGAGTTGAATTCTAGTCTTTCTCTCTCTCTCTCTGTCCTGCCTGTGAGTTGAGTTCTACCTCTCCTCAACTCCTATTTAAGGACCTGTCCAGTCAGACCCCTCCCTCAATTTTTCTCTATCTCTCTCTCTCATCCTTTAAAATGAAAAGGAATTTATATTCACTTCCTGAATTGACTGTCTACCGGGAATATTTAAAATTAATAAAGTGCATAATCAGTTTAGAGATTAAAACAATATTTATCATATTTAAATATGTTCCCTTTCCACTGTTCTGTTTGTGACCTTTGGGTTGATGGTCACTAGACTTGAATCAGAATGTTATGGGTTAAACTCCAATCCGTTGATAGTGATTGACGCCAGACTGGAGGTACAAGGACAGAGGACCCTGATTATTATTGTAATATCTGAACACTGTGTGATTCTGCAGCAGGCGGCAAAGGAAAGTCACTGCTTTCTGTTTTGACTGTTAACTAGAAACGTTGTGAAGAAATAGCTGTTTCTGGTGAATTTTGAATGGTAAATATCTCCAGAACTTTCCTGATAATTTGGTCAATATATCCGAAACTCAACTGAAATACCAACACTTTCTGTATTACTTTAAACCTTTGGTCTAATGAGTTCAGAAAGTCATCACCAAACCCCTGCTTTATCTCAATTTAAATGTTATAAGCCACTATTCCATTTATGGACTACGTTTGGAATGCTCCCCTCAAAATGAAATTAATCAAAATGATTCGGACAATAATATAATTTTTTAGAAAATGGGTCTAACAACATATTGGTCCATATGACCAGCATTGTGTTTTCGGCACCTGTAACCCATCTTTTACCCAACATGATCACCTGTAACCCATCTGTTATTCAGCATGATCACCTGTAGCCAATCTGTCATTCAACATGATCACCTGTAACCCATCTGTTATTCAGCATGATCACCTGTAACCCATCTGTTATTCTGCATGATCACATGTAACCCATCTGTTATTCAGCATGATCACCTGTAACCCATCTGTTATTCAGCATGATCACATGTAACCCATCTGTTACTCGGTATGATCACCTGTAACCCATCTGTTATTCAGTATGATCACCTGTTTACCATCTGTTATTCAGCATGATCACCTGTAACCCATCTGTTATTCAGCATGATCACATGTAACCCATCTGTTACTCGGCATGATCACCTGTAACCCATCTGTTATTCAGCATGATCACCTGTAACCCATCTGTTATTCAGCATGATCACCTGTAACCCATCTGTTATTCAGCATGATCACATGTAACCCATCTGTTATTCACCATGATCACCTGTAACCCATCTGTTATTCAGCATGATCACCTGTAACCCATCTGTTACTCGGCATGATCACCTGTAACCCATCTGTTATTCAGTATGATCACCTGTTTACCATCTGTTATTCAGCATGATCACCTGTAACCCATCTGTTATTCAGCATGATCACATGTAACCAATCTGTTACTCGGCATGATCACCTGTAACCCATCTGTTATTCAGTATGATCACCTGTTTACCATCTGTTATTCAGCATGATCACCTGTAACCCATCTGTTATTCAGCATGATCACCTGTAACCCATCTGTTACTCAGCATGATCACCTGTAACCCATCTGTTATTCAGCATGATCACCTGTAACCCATCTGTTATTCAGCATGATCACCTGTAACCCATCTGTTATTCAGCATGATCACCTGTTTACCATCTGTTATTCACCATGATAACCTGTAACCCATCTGTTATTCAGCATGATCACCTGTAACCCATCTGTTATTCAGCATGATCACCTGTGACCCATCTGCTATTCAGCATGATCATATGTAACCCATCTGTTATTCAACATGATCACCTGTAACCCATCTGTTATTCAGCATGATCACCTGTAACCCATCTGTTATTCAACATGATCACATGTAACCCATCTGTTATTCAGCATGATCCCCTGTAACCCACATTTTACTTAGCATGATCACCTGTAGCCCATCTATCATTCAACATGATCACCTGTAACCCATCTGTTATTCAGCATGATCACCTGTAACCCATCTGTTATTCAGCATGATCACCTGTAACCCCTCTGTTATTCAGCATGATCACCTGTGACCCATCTGCTATTCAGCATGAGCATATGTAACCCATCTGTTATTCAACATGATCACCTGTAACCCATCTGTTATTCAGCATGATCACCTGTGACCCATCTGTTATTCACCATGATCACCTGTAACCCATCTGTTATTCAGCATGATCACATGTAACCCATCTGTTACTCGGCATGATCACCTGTAACCCATCTGTTATTCAGTATGATCACCTGTTTACCATCTGTTATTCAGCATGATCACCTGTAACCCATCTGTTATTCAGCATGATCACCTGTAACCAATCTGTTACTCGGCATGATCACCTGTAACCCATCTGTTATTCAGTATGATCACCTGTTTACCATCTGTTATTCAGCATGATCACCTGTAACCCATCTGTTATTCAGCATGATCACCTGTAACCCATCTGTTACTCGGCATGATCACCTGTAACCCATCTGTTATTCACCATGATCACCTGTAACCCATCTGTTACTCAGCATGATCACCTGTAACCCATCTGTTATTCAGCATGATCACCTGTTTACCATCTGTTATTCAGCATGATCACCTGTAACCCATCTGTTATTCAGCATGATCACCTGTAACCCATCTGTTATTCGCATGATCACCTGTAACCCATCTGTTATTCAGCATGATCACCTGTTTACCATCTGTTATTCAGCATGATCACCTGTAACCCACCTTAGCCCCCCCCCAAGAAATTTTTGGGTGTTACTCACCGGGGCTTTTTGGGCTTCCGTGCAGACGCGTTCCCTCATAACTTCCGGTTCCTCTCTCTCTTTTCCTCCACCTCTCCCGAGCTGCCTCCAGCTGTTCCCATGGACGGTGATTCACTTTACCCATGGTCCCTTCTCCCGTTAAATATTTGCTCCCAACTCCACAAAGTCCTGGTATACTTCCCCGTTGCTCCAAATTACGCTGCTTGTTCTGGATTCTTGGTGGTGATTCTGTAACGGCAGTCCTCCTCCTCTTCATCTGAAGAGAGGAGTATTGAGGAACCAAGGCGCAGCGTAGTGAAATGACATATTTTTATTAACGAAAACACGAACTTGAATAACTAACAAAAACAACAAACTGTGTAGACAGACCTAGACGACGAACTTACATAAAACAAGAAGAACGCACGAATAGAAACATAGACTACACAAACACCGAACAACCGTAAACAGTCCCGCGTGGTGTACACGACACAGACACAGGAAGACAATCACCACAACGAACACTGTGACAACGCCTACCTAAATATGACTCTTAATTAGAGGAACGACCAAACACCTGCCTCTAATTAAGAGCCATACCAGGCAACCCAAAACCAACACAGAAACAGAAAACATAGAATGCCCACCCAACCTCACGTCCTGACCAACTAACACACATAACAACTAACATAAATAGGTCAGGAACGTGACAACCATGATCCCCTGTAACCCATCTGTTATTCAGCAAGATCACCCGTAACCCATCTGTTATTCAGCATGATCACCTGTAGCCCATCTGTAATTCACCAAGATCACCTGTTGCCCATATCCAATCTGCTATTCACCATGATCACATGTGACCCACATGTAACCCATCTTTACTTAGTATGATCACCTGTAACCCATCTGTTATTTACCATGATCCCCTGTAACCCATCTGTTATTCACCATGATCCCCTGTAACCCATCTGTTATTTACCATGATCCCCTGTAACCCATCTGTTATTTACCATGATCCCCTGTAACCCATCTGTTATTCACCATGATCCCCTGTAACCCATCTGTTATTTACCATGATCCCCTGTAACCCATCTGTTATTTACCATGATCCCCTGTAACCCATCTGTTATTCAGCAAGATCACCTGTAACACATCTGTTATTCAGCATGATCACCTGTAACCCATCTGTTATTCAGCATGATCACCTGTAACTCATCTGTTATTCAGCATGATCACCTGTAACCCATATCCAATGTGTTATTTACCATGATCCCCTGTAACCCATCTGTTATTCATCATGATCACCAGTAACCCATCTCCA
>NC_052342.1:26953088-26980593 GCF_016432855.1 Salvelinus namaycush | reverse complement strand
GGATCATGGTAATAACAGATGGGTTACAGGGGCATATACTAATAACAGATGGGTTACAGGGGATCATGCTGAATAACAGATGGGTTCATTACAGGTGTGCATTGCTGAATAACAGATGGGTTACAGGTGATCATGGTGAATAACAGATGGGTTACAGGTGATCATGCTGAATAACAGATGGGTACATGTGGTTACATGTGATCATGTGAATAGCAGATTGGATATGGCAACAGGTGATCATTCTGAATAACAGATGGGTTACAGGTGATCATGCTGAATACGAGATGGGTTACGGGGATTGACATGACTGAATAGAGATGGTAAACAGGTGATCATGCTGAATAACAGATGGTAAATAGGTGATCATGCTGAATAACAGATGGGTTACAGGTGATCATGCTGAATAACAGATGGTAAACAGGTGATCATGCTGAATAACAGATGGGTTACTGGTGATCATGCTGAGTAACAAATGGGTTACAGGTGACCATTGTGAATAACATATTTTATATGGGTTACTGGTGATCATGCTGAATAACAGATGGGTTACAGGGGATCATGGTAAATAACAGACAGGTTAAAGGTGATCATGCTGAATAACAGATGGGTTACAGGTGATCATGCTGAATAACAGATAGGTTACAGGTGATCAAGCTGAATAACAGATGGGTTACAGGTGATCATGCTGAATAACAGATGGGTTACAGGTGATCATGCTGAATAACAGATGGGTTACAGGTGATCTTGCTGAATAACAGATTGGTTACAGGTGATCTTGGTGAATTACAGATGGGTTACAGGTGATCATGCTGAATAACAGATGGGTTACAGGTGATCATGCTGAATAACAGATGGTAAACAGGTGATCATGCTGAATAACAGATGGTAAATAGGTGATCATGCTGAATTACAGATGGGTTACAGGTGATCATGCTGAATAACAGATGGGTTACAGGTGATCATGCTGAATAACAGATGGGTTACAGGTGATCATGGTGAATAACAGATGGGTTACAGGTGTAATACTTAAGTAGCAGATGGGTTATAATGTGGGTTACAGGTGATCATGGTGAATAGCAGATTGGATATGGGCAACAGGTGATCTTGGTGAATTACAGATGGGCTACAGGTGTCATGCTGAATAACAGATGGACAGGTGATGTGAATAACAGATGGGTTACAGGTGATCATGCTGAATACAGATGGGTTACAGGTGATCATGCTGAATAACAGATGGGTTACGGGTGATCATGCTGAAAAAACAGATGGGTTACAGGTGATAATGCGAATAACAGATGGGTTACAGGTGGATCATGTTGAATAACAGATGGTTACATATGATCATGCTGAATAATAGATGGGTACAGGGATCATGGCTGAATACAGAGGGTTAAAGTGATCATGCTGAATAACAGGGGATGGGTACAGGTTATCATGGTGAATACAGATGGGTGTCACAGTGATCATGCTGAATAACAGATGGTAACAGGTGATCATGCTGAATAACAGATGGGTTACAGGTGATCATGCTGAATAATTGATGGGTTACAGATGATCATGCTGAAAAACAGATGGGTTACAGGTGATCATGCTGAATAACAGATGGGTTACAGGTGATCATGCTGAATAACAGATGGGTTACAGGTGATCATGCTGAATAACAGATGGTAAACAGGTGATCATGCTGAACACAGATGGGTTACAGGTGATCATGCTGAGTAACAGATGGGTAACAGTGATCATGGTGAATAACAGATGGTACAGGTGATCATGCTGAATAACAGATGGTAAACAGGTGATCATGCTGAATAACAGATGGGTTACAGGTGATCATGCTGAATAACAGATGGGTTACAGGTGATCATGCTGAATAACAGATGGGTTACAGTTGATCATGCTGATTAACAGATGGGTTACTGGGGATCATGCTGAGTAACAAATGGGTTACAGGTGACCATTAAAACAGATGGGTTACATATGCTCATGCTGAATAGCAGATGGGTCAGGTGATCATGCTGATAACAGAGGGTACAGGTGATCATGCTGATAACAAGATGGGTTACAGTGATCATGCTGGGTGTGCGGTGGGTTGGGTGTGAATACAGATGGGTTACATGTGACATGCTGAATAACAGATGGGTTACAGGTGATCATGTTGAATGATAGATGGGCTACAGGTGATCATGCTAAGTAAATGTGGGTTACAGGGATCATGCTGAATAACAGATGGGTTACATGTGATCATGTGAATAACAGATGATAGGGTCAGGTAGTGGGCCAAGGGCAGGTAGTAGACCTGCGCCCACTTCCCAGGCTTACCGTGGAGAGCGGGAGTACGGGCAGGCGCCGTGTTACGCAGTAGAGCGCACGGTGTCTCCTGTACGAGTGCATAGCCCAGTGCGGGTTATTCCACCTCCCCGCACTGGTAGGGCTAGATTGGGTATTGAGCCAGGTGTCATGAGGCCGGCTCAACGCGTCTGGTCTCCAGTGCGTCTCCTCGGGCCGGCATACATGGCACCTGCCTTACGCATGGTTTCCCCGGTTCGCCTACATAGGCCGGTGCGGGTTATTCCACCTCCCCGCACTGGTCGGGCGACCGGGAGTATTCAACCAGGTAAGGTTGGGCAGGCTCAATGCTCAAGAGTGCCAGTACGCCTCCACGGTCCGGTATTTCCGGCGCCACCTCCCCGCCCCAGCCTAGTACCTACAGTGTCTACACTACGCACTAGGCTACCAGTGCGTATCCTGAGCCCTGTTCCTCCTCCACGCACTCTCCCTGTAGTGCGTGTATCTAGCCCGGTGCCTCCAGTTCCGGCCCCACGCACTAAGCTACCAGTGCGTCTCCAGAGCCCTGTACAAACTGTATCTTCTCCCCCTACTAATCCTGATGTGCTTGTCCTCAGCCCGGCGTCACCAGTGCCGGTACCACGCATCAGTTATAGAGTGGGCTTTGAGAATACAGTGTGCCCTGTCCCTGCTCCCCGCACTAGTAGGAAGGTGCTTATCCTTAGCCCGGTGCCTCCAGTTCCGGCACCACGCACCAGGTCTACAGTGCGCCGTATCCGGCCTGAGCCATCCGTCTCCCCAGTGCCATCTGAGCCATCCGTCTCCCCAGCGCCATCTGAGCCATCCGTCTCCCCAGCGCCATCTGAGCCATCCGTCTCCCCAGCGCCGTCTGAGCCATCCGTCTGCCAGGAGCCTGCAAAGCCGCCCGTCTGCCATGAGCCTGCAAAGCCGCCCGTCTGCCATGAGCCTACAGAGCCATCCGCCAGACAGGAGCCGCTAGAGCCGTCAGCCAGACAGGAGCCGCTAGAGCCGTCAGCCAGACAGGATCTGCCAGAGCCGCCAACCAGACAGGATCTGCCAGAGCCGCCAACCAGACAGGATCTGCCAGAGCCGCCAACCAGACAGGATCTGCCAGAGCCGCCAACCAGACAGGATCTGCCAGAGCCGCCAACCAGACAGGATCTGCCAGAGCCGCCAGCGAGCCATGAGCAGCCAGAGCCGCCAGCGAGCCATGAGCAGCCAGAGCCGTCAGAGAGCCATGAGCAGCCAGAGCCGTCAGAGAGCCATGAGCAGCCAGAGCCGTCAGAGAGCCATGAGCAGCCAGAGCCGTCAGAGCGCCATGAGCGTCGAGAGCCGTCAGCCTGCCATGAGCGTCAAGAGCCGTCAGCCTGCCATGAGCGTCGAGAGCCGTCAGCCTGCCATGAGCGTCGAGAGCCGTCAGCCTGCCATGAGCGTCGAGAGCCGTCAGCCAGCCATGAGCGTCCAGAGCCGTCAGCCAGCCATGAGCGTCGAGAGCCGTCAGCCAGCCATGAGCGTCGAGAGCCGTCAGCCAGCCATGAGCGTCGAGATTCGTCAGTCAGCCATGAGCTGCCCTTCAGCCTGAAACGGCTAGATACCCAGAACTGCCCATCAGTCCAGAGCTGTCTCTCTGTCCGGAGCTGCCTTTCAGTCCGGAGTTGCCCCTCTATCCTGATCTCCCTCTCTATCTTGATCTACCTCTATATTCTTATCTATCCCTCTGTCTTGATTTATCTCTCTGTCCCGGTGCTGTCCTTATTAGTGATGTTATTAAGAGGATTTTGTGGGGGTAAAAAGAGGGTGGACATTCTTAGAGGGAGGAAGCTAGGATGGATTATGGTGGGGTGGGGACCTCGCCCGGAGCCTGAGCCACCACCGTGGTTAGATGCCCACCCAGACCCTCCCCTAGACTTTGTGCTGGTGCGTCCGGAGTTCGCACCTTATGGGGGGGGTAATGTCACGTTCCTGACCTATTTATGTTAGTTGTTATGTGTGTTAGTTGGTCAGGACGTGAGGTTGGGTGGGCATTCTATGTTTTCTGTTTCTGTGTTGGTTTTGGGTTGCCTGGTATGGCTCTTAATTAGAGGCAGGTGTTTGGCGTTCCTCTAATTAAGAGTCATATTTAGGTAGGCGTTGTCACAGTGTTCGTTGTGGGTGATTGTCTTCCGTGTCTGTGTCTGTACACCACGCGGGACTGTTTACGGTTTGTTCGGTTTGTGTAGTCTATGTTTCCTATTCGTGCGTTCTTCTTGTTTTATGTAAGTTCGTCGTCTAGGTCTGTCTACACAGTTTGTTGTTTTTGTTAGTTTAGTCAAGTTCGTGTTTTCGTTAATAAAAATATGTCATTTCACTACGCTGCGCCTTGGTTCCCTCAATACTCCTCCTCTTCAGATGAAGAGGAGGAGGACTGCCGTTACAATGGTAAATAACAGATGGGTTACAGGTGATCATGCTGAATAACAGATGGGTTACAGGTGATCTTGCTGAATAACAGATGGGTTACAGGGGATCATGGTAAATAACAGATGGGTTACAGGTGATCATGCTGAATAACAGATGGGTTACAGGTGATCTTGCTGAATAACAGATGGGTTACAGGGGATCATGGTGAATAACAGATGGGTTACAGGTGATCATACTAAGTAACAGATGGGTTACAGGTGATCTTGCTGAATAACAGATGGGTTACAGGGGATCATGGTGAATAACAGATGGGTTACAGGTGATCATGGTGAATAACAGATGGGTTACAGGTGATCATGGTGAATAACAGATGGGTTACAGGTGATCATACTAAGTAACAGATGGGTTACATGTGGGTCACATGTGATCATGGTGAATAGCAGATTGGATATGGGCAACAGGTGATCTTGGTGAATTACAGATGGGCTACAGGTGATCATGCTGAATAACAGATGGGTTACGGGTGATCATGCTGAATAACAGATGGTAAACAGGTGATCATGCTGAATAACAGATGGTAAATAGGTGATCATGCTGAATAACAGATGGGTTACAGGTGATCATGCTGAATAACAGATGGTAAACAGGTGATCATGGTGAGTAACAGATGGGTTACAGGTGATCACGCTGAAAAACAGATGGGTTACAGGTGATCATGCTGAATAACAGATGGGCAACAGGTGATCATGCTGAATAACAGATGGGTTACAGGTGATCATGCTGAATAACAGATGGGTTACAGGTGATCATTCTGAATAACAGATGGGCAACAGGTATTAATGCTGAATAACAGATGGGTTACAGGTGATCATGCTGAATAACAGATGGGTTACAGGTGATCATGCTGAATAACAGATGGGTTACAGGTGATCTTGCTGAATAACAGATGGGTTACAGGTGATCATGCTGAATAACAGATGGGTTACAGGGGATCATGGTAAATAACAGATGGGTTACAGGTGATCATACTAAGTAACAGATGGGTTACAGGTGATCATGCTGAATAACAGATGGGTTACGGGTGATCATGCTGAATAACAGATGGTAAACAGGTGATCATGCTGAATAACAGATGGTAAATAGGTGATCATGCTGAATAACAGATGGGTTACAGGTGATCATGCTGAGTAACAGATCGGTTACAGGTGATCATGCTGAATAACAGATGGGTTACAGGGGATCATGGTAAATAACAGATGGGTTACAGGTGATCATGCTGAATAACAGATGGGTTACAGGTGATCTTGCTGAATAACAGATGGGTTACAGGGGATCATGGTAAATAACAGATGGGTTACAGGTGATCATACTAAGTAAGAGATGGGTTATATGTGGGTCACATGTGATCATGGTGAATAGCAGATTGGATATGGGCAACAGGTGATCTTGGTGAATAACAGATGGGTTACAGGTGATCATGCTGAATAACAGATGGGCAACAGGTGATCTTGGTGAATTACAGATGGGTTACAGGTGATCATGCTGAATAACAGATGGGTTACAGGTGATCATGCTGAATAACAGATGGGTTACAGGTGATCATGCTGAATAACAGATGGGTTACAGGTGATAATGCTGAATAACAGATGGGTTACAGGTGATCATGTTGAATAACAGATGGGTTACATATGATCATGCTGAATAATAGATGGGTCACAGGTGATCATGCTGAATAACAGAGGGTAACAGGTGATCATGCTGAATAACAGATGGGTTACAGGT
The DNA here is from genome assembly GCF_016432855.1 of Salvelinus namaycush. Classification (NCBI taxonomy): domain Eukaryota; kingdom Metazoa; phylum Chordata; class Actinopteri; order Salmoniformes; family Salmonidae; genus Salvelinus; species Salvelinus namaycush. The sequence goes on along the minus strand of NC_052342.1, from coordinate 26,974,104 downwards.
TATCATGGTGAATAACAGATGGGTTACAGGTGATCATGCTGAATAACAGATGGTAAACAGGTGATCATGCTGAATAACAGATGGGTTACAGGTGATCATGCTGAATAACAGATGGGTTACAGGTGATCATGGTGAATAACAGATGGGTTACAGGTGATCATGCTGAATAACAGATGGGTTACAGGTGATCATGGTGAATAACAGATGGGTTACAGGTGATAATGCTGAGTAACAGATGGGTTACAGGTGATCATGGTGAATAACAGATGGGTTACAGGTGGTCATGCCGAGTAACAGATGGGTTACAGGTGATCATGCTGAATAACAGATGGGTTACAGGTGATCATGCTGAATAACAGATGGTAAACAGGTGATCATACTGAATAACAGATGGGTTACAGGTGATCATGCTGAATAACAGGTGGGTTACAGGTGATCATGCTGAATAACAGATGGTAAACAGGTGATCATACTGAATAACAGATGGGTTACAGGTGATCATGCCGAGTAACAGATTGGTTACATGTGATCATGCTGAATAACAGATGGGTTACAGGTGATCATGCTGAATAACAGATGGTAAACAGGTGATCATACTGAATAACAGATGGGTTACAGGTGATCATGCCGAGTAACAGATGGGTTACATGTGATCATGCTGAATAACAGATGGGTTACAGGTGATCATGGTGAATAACAGATGGGTCACAGGTGATCATGCTGAATAACAGATGGGTTACAGGTGATCATGTTGAATAACAGATGGGTTACATATGCTCATGCTGAATAGCAGATGGGTCACAGGTGATCATGCTGAATAACAGAGGGGTTACAGGTGATCATGCTGAATAACAGATGGGTTACAGGTGATCATGCTGAATAACAGATGGGTTACAGGTGATCATGTTGAATGATAGATGGGCTACAGGTGATCATGCTAAGTAAAATGTGGGTTACAGGGGATCATGCTGAATAACAGATGGGTTACATGTGATCATGTTGAATAACAGATGGGTTACAGGTGATCATGCTGAATAACAGATGGGTTACAGGTGATCATGTTGAATAACAGATGGGTTACATATGATCATGCTGAATAGCAGATGGGTCACAGGTGATCATGCTGAATAACAGATGGGTTACAGGTGATCATGCTGAATAACAGATGGGTTACAGGTTATCATGGTGAATAACAGATGGTAAACAGGTGATCATGCTGAATAACAGATGGGTTACAGGTGATCATGCTGAATAACAGATGGGTTACAGGTGATCATGCTGAATAACAGATGGGTTACAGGTGATCATGCTGAGTAACAGATGGGTTACAGGTGATCATGCTGAATAACAGATGGGTTACAGGTGATCATGCTGAATAACAGATGGTAAACAGGTGATCATACTGAATAACAGATGGGTTACAGGTGATCATGCTGAGTAACAGATTGGTTACATGTGATCATGCTGAATAACAGAAGGGTTACAGGTGATCATGCTGAATAACAGATGGTAAACAGGTGATCATGCTGAATAACAGATGGGTTACAGGTGATCATGCTGAGTAACAGATGGGTTACAGGTGATCATGGTGAATAACAGATGGGTTACAGGTGGTCATGCCGAGTAACAGATGGGTTACAGGTGATCATGCTGAATAACAGATGGGTTACAGGTGATCATGCTGAATAACAGATGGTAAACAGGTGATCATACTGAATAACAGATGGGTTACAGGTGATCATGCTGAATAACAGGTGGGTTACAGGTGATCATGCTGAATAACAGATGGTAAACAGGTGATCATACTGAATAACAGATGGGTTACAGGTGATCATGCCGAGTAACAGATTGGTTACATGTGATCATGCTGAATAACAGATGGGTTACAGGTGATCATGCTGAATAACAGATGGTAAACAGGTGATCATACTGAATAACAGATGGGTTACAGGTGATCATGCCGAGTAACAGATGGGTTACATGTGATCATGCTGAATAACATATGGGTTACAGGTGATCATGCTGAATAACAGATGGGTTACAGGTGATCATGCTGAATAACAGATGGGTTACAGGTGATCATGTTGAATAACAGATGGGTTACATATGCTCATGCTGAATAGCAGATGGGTCACAGGTGATCATGCTGAATAACAGAGGGGTTACAGGTGATCATGCTGAATAACAGATGGGTTACAGGTGATCATGCTGAATAACAGATGGGTTACAGGTGATCATGTTGAATGATAGATGGGCTACAGGTGATCATGCTAAGTAAAATGTGGGTTACAGGGGATCATGCTGAATAACAGATGGGTTACATGTGATCATGCTGAATAACAGATGGGTTACAGGTGATCATGTTGAATAACAGATGGGTTACATATGATCATGCTGAATAACAGATGGGTTACAGGTGATCATGCTGAGTAACAGATGGGTTACCGGTGATCATGCTGAATAACAGATGGGTTACAGGTGATCATGCTGAGTAACAGATGGGTTACAGGTGATCATGCTGAATAACAGATGGGTTACAGGTGATCATGCTGAATAACAGATGGTAAACAGGTGATCATACTGAATAACAGATGGGTTACAGGTGATCATGCCGAGTAACAGATTGGTTACATGTGATCATGCTGAATAACAGATGGGTTACAGGTGATCATGCTGAATAACAGATGGTAAACAGGTGATCATACTGAATAACAGATGGGTTACAGGTGATCATGCCAAGTAACAGATGGGTTACATGTAATCATGCTGAATAACAGATGGGTTATAGGTGATCATGGTGAATAACAGATGGGTTACATGTGATCATGCTGAATAACAGATGGGTTACAGGTGATCATGCTGAATAACAGATGGGTTACAGGTGATCATGCTGAATAACAGATGGGTTACAGGTGATCATGCTGAATAACAGATGGGTTACATGTGATCATGCTGAATAACATATGGGTTACAGGTTATCATGCTGAATAACATATAGGTTACAGGTGATCATGCCGAATAACAGATAGGTTACAGGTTATCTAGCTGAATAACAGATGGGTTACAGGTGATCATGCTGAATAACAGATGGGTCACAGGTGATCATGCTGAATAACAGAGGGGTTACAGGTGATCATGCTGAATAACAGATGGGTTACAGGTGATCATGCTGAATAACAGATGGGTTACAGGTGATCATGTTGAATGATAGATGGGCTACAGGTGATCATGCTAAGTAAAATGTGGGTTACAGGGGATCATGCTGAATAACAGATGGGTTACATGTGATCATGCTGAATAACAGATGGGTTACAGGTGATCATGTTGAATAACAGATGGGTTACATATGATCATGCTGAATAACAGATGGGTTACAGGTGATCATGCTGAGTAACAGATGGGTTACAGGTGATCATGCTGAATAACAGATGGGTTACAGGTGATCATGCTGAGTAACAGATGGGTTACAGGTGATCATGCTGAATAACAGATGGGTTACAGGTGATCATGCTGAATAACAGATGGTAAACAGGTGATCATACTGAATAACAGATGGGTTACAGGTGATCATGCCGAGTAACAGATTGGTTACATGTGATCATGCTGAATAACAGATGGGTTACAGGTGATCATGCTGAATAACAGATGGTAAACAGGTGATCATACTGAATAACAGATGGGTTACAGGTGATCATGCCAAGTAACAGATGGGTTACATGTAATCATGCTGAATAACAGATGGGTTATAGGTGATCATGGTGAATAACAGATGGGTTACATGTGATCATGCTGAATAACAGATGGGTTACAGGTGATCATGCTGAATAACAGATGGGTTACAGGTGATCATGCTGAATAACAGATGGGTTACAGGTGATCATGCCGAGTAACAGATGGGTTACATGTGATCATGCTGAATAACAGATGGGTTACAGGTGATCATGCTGAATAACAGATGGTAAACAGGTGATCATACTGAATAACAGATGGGTTACAGGTGATCATACCGAGTAACAGATGGGTTACATGTGATCATGCTGAATAACAGATGGGTTACAGGTGATCATGCTGAATAACAGATGGGTTACAGGTGATCATGCTGAATAACAGATGGGTTACAGGTGATCATGCTGAATAACAGATGGGTTACAGGTGATCATGCTGAATAACAGATGGGTTACAGGTGATCATGTTGAATGACAGATTGGCTACAGGTGATCATGCTGAATAACAGATGGGTTACAGGTGATCATGTTGGGTAAAAGATGGGTTACAGGTGCCGAAAACACAATGCTGGTCATATGGACCAATATGTTGTTAGACCCATTTTCTAAAAAATTATATTATTGTCCGAATCATTTTGATTAATTTCATTTTGAGGGGAGCATTCCAAACGTAGTCCATAAATGGAATAGTGGCTTATAACATTTAAATTGAGATAAAGCAGGGGTTTGGTGATGACTTTCTGAACTCATTAGACCAAAGGTTTAAAGTAATACAGAAAGTGTTGGTATTTCAGTTGAGTTTCGGATATATTGACCAAATTATCAGGAAAGTTCTGGAGATATTTACCATTCAAAATTCACCAGAAACAGCTATTTCTTCACAACGTTTCTAGTTAACAGTCAAAACAGAAAGCAGTGACTTTCCTTTGCCGCCTGCTGCAGAATCACACAGTGTTCAGATATTACAATAATAATCAGGGTCCTCTGTCCTTGTACCTCCAGTCTGGCGTCAATCACTATCAACGGATTGGAGTTTAACCCATAACATTCTGATTCAAGTCTAGTGACCATCAACCCAAAGGTCACAAACAGAACAGTGGAAAGGGAACATATTTAAATATGATAAATATTGTTTTAATCTCTAAACTGATTATGCACTTTATTAATTTTAAATATTCCCGGTAGACAGTCAATTCAGGAAGTGAATATAAATTCCTTTTCATTTTAAAGGATGAGAGAGAGAGATAGAGAAAAATTGAGGGAGGGGTCTGACTGGACAGGTCCTTAAATAGGAGTTGAGGAGAGGTAGAACTCAACTCACAGGCAGGACAGAGAGAGAGAGAGAAAGACTAGAATTCAACTCACAGGCAGGACAGAGAGAGAGAGAGAGAGAGAGACTAGAACTCAACTCACAGGCAGGACAGAGAGAGAGAGAGACCCAGTGGAGACCTTTGAAGATCTCTGAAGAAGTGAAGCTACAACTGAAGACTTCAGAAGGTGAGATTTCTGTTCATCTAATACTGTACCTGACTGCGTCCCAACTGACCTCCTATTCCCTATGTAGTGAGCTACTTTAGACAAGGGCCCATAGGGCATATGTTGCCCTGGTCAAAAGTAGTGCACCAGATAGGGAAAAGGGTTCCATTTGGAAACTAGGTACTAGGGACACAAATGGGTGAACTTTTTGGACCGAGTTCAGGAACTGCTGCGCTAAGGAATTCAAGTCCGCTGCCAAAACTCAGGTATCATGTTTTCTACCAATTGCAGTAGATTAACCTAGGACACAGGAATATGTACGACAGCTTGGGGTCCCCAGGACCGAGTTTGGAAAACGCTGCCTTAGCAGTTGCTGAGTTATGTACCTAACAGGGTTTCCCTGACCTCCCAAGTCCCCCGTGCCGTTCCAATGATTTATATATTCCATGAATTTGTCTTGATTGCTTCTCTCTCTCTCTATTTCTCTCTCTCTCTCTCTCTCTCTCTCTCTCTCTCTCTCTCTCTCTCTCTCTCTCTCTCTCTCTCTCTCTCTTCCTCTCCCCCCTTCTCTCTCTCTCACTCTCTTCCTCTCCCCTCTGTCTCTCTCTCTCTCTCTCTCTCTCTTCCTCTCTCCCCTTCTCTCTCTCTCTCTCTCTCTCTCTCTCTCTCTCTCTCTCTCTCTCTCTCTCTCTCTCTCTCTCTCTCTCTCTCTCTCTCTCTCTCTCTCTCTCTCTCTCTCTCTCTCTCTCTCTCTCTCTCTCTCTCTCTCTCATCTCTATCTGTCTCTCTTTCTTTCTCCCCTCTTTCTCTCTCCAGAGGAAATGTTTGCTCCTGGGAGGTAACCTGGCATCAGTGCACAGCCTTCCCCAGTATCATTTCCTTCAGTCTGTCATCAGGAAGAGTACCAAGAAATTAAAGCGCACCTGGATTGGAGCCAACGATGCCATCAAGGTCAGAAGCACCGTCTGTTGAACACTCCTGAAACATATAGGACGCAATAATTCTTGAACCTATGAAGGTCTGGTGGTGCCTTAACCCACAGATCAGTTTGTTTTCAAAGCTTGTTATCTAATATTACAAACACTGTCTAGCTTCAAGTCATGGTTAAATCATGGTTAAATCATGGTTAAATCATGGTTAAATCATGGTTAAATCATGGTTAAATCATGCTTATCTCATAGATGGTCAGTCCTGGTATCCATAACACTGTCTAGCTTCAAGCCATGGTTAAATCATGCTTATCTCATAGATGGTCAGTCCTGGTATCCTCTGTCTAGGAATCTGAGTGGTTACATTTCTCCAGGCCCATCCCTCAGCTGTTTAAATTCCCAGATTTCCTCTTTAAAGACAGTTACTACAGGGTGTATATATAGTGTTTACTGTCTGCTGGTGATGCATCGTCCTGTGTGCTCTGTAGGAGGGTCTTTGGCTGTGGAGCGACGGGTCCAGGTTTATCTACCAGAACTGGGCCCCGGGTCAACCCTCTAACTCCGACCACTTTGTTGTGAATGACAACTCGAACAGCCGGGAGCATTGTATGGTGATGAACTATGGAGGTACAATCCTGTCTCCAGACTAGTCTCCTGATCATTACACATCAAACATTTGGATAGTAGTAAAATACATCTTAAAAGGGAATTTGTTCCTTTTTTAGCTACAAATTCTTTAAACAAAAATAATACCCACCTTTCTGTTTCTCTCTTTCCAAGCTTCCCGCGGTCAGAATGATTCCCCCTGCTGGTACAAACGTCCCTTCCTGTGTTCCAGAAAGCGCTGAGGTCCACATTTTGGGAGAGACAACATTGGAGAAGCTCTCTGGCATTTGAGATTGTTTTAAATAAATGCACCGTCTGCAATGTTACCTTTTGTTCAGTGGTCATTTATACAAAACACCAGCTGGATCCAACTGTGAAACTCTGTAGTGTGAAGTACGAAATAACATCTTTGGTAAAAATAAATGAGTTGCTTCTCACTTTGTAATACGTTTGATTGTCGTCAACATTTTCTACATTTTCATAGTCAAACCAGAGATGAACAATGGATGTAAATCACCATCATCATCATCATCTTCATCATCATCATCATCATCACTACCTTCTTCATGTTTGAAGTTCAATGAGGGGATGAAAAAATATTGATTCATGATGTTTTCAAATTGCTTACACACATTTCTTACACCTGTAAAATCGTCTCCGATATCCTCAAGGGCATAGGATGTAAGGTCTCAGGTAAGGGGTCAGGGTCAGGGTTAACGGTGACTGTACTGTAGTCCACTCCAGCCAAACTAGAGGTTAGATTTAGAATGAGGTCAGGGTTAACGGTTTAATGTACTGAACATTAGTGGTTCTATGAGCAAATACTGCCACCTGCTGGTCATTCAGCAGTACTGAAAACACACACACAGACACACACACACACACACACACACACACACACACACACACACACACACACACACACACACACACACACACACACACACACACACACTACTGTTGCTTCAACAACATCAGTAAAATAGTAAAATAGTATGTATTAGAATGAATGCAGCCTAGTTATTATTATTATTATTATTATTATTATTATTATTATTATTATTATTATTATTATTATATTATTATTATATTACAGCCAACTCAGAGAGTCTGTCGTAGATTAGCCAACTGGGTTTCCTTTCTCCTCCAACATTAGTAAAGTAGTATGTATTAGAATGAATGAAGAGAACTTTATATTTCAGTTGCAGCCTAGTCTATATTTATTATTATATTACAGCCAACTCAGAGAGTCTGTAGTAGACTGGGTTTCCTTTCTCCTCCTGGAAACTAATTGTAGAAACACAGTTGATAGTACTGCACAGCTACGCTGTTGATTAAATGATAAAACTGCACACTACCGTTCAAAAGATTGGGGTCCCTTTGAAATGTCCTTGTTTTTTAAAAAGAAAAGCACATTTTTTTGTCCATAAAAAAAAACATCAAATTGATCAGAAAGTGTAGACATTGTTAATGGAGTCGCCTCTTCACTGTTGACGTTGAGACTGGTGTTTTGCGGGTACTATTTAATGAAGCAGTTGAGGACTTGTGAGTTGTCTGTTTCTCAAACTAGACACTCTAATGTACTTGTCCTCTTGCTCAGTTGTGCTCCGGGGCCTCCCACTCCTCTTTCTATTCTGGTTAGAGCCAGTTTGCGCTGTTCTGTGAAGGGAGTAGTACACAGCAATTTCTGGCATGGAATAGCCTTCATTTCTCAGAACAAGAATAGACTGACGAGTTTCAGAAGAAAGGTCTTGTTTCTGGCCATTTTGAGCCTGTAATCAATCCCACAAATGCTGATGCTCCAGATACCCAACTAGTCTAAAAAAGGCCAAATGTATTGCTTCTTTAATTAATCAGAACAACAGTTTTCAGCTGTGCTAACATAATTGCAAAAGGGCTTTCTAATGATCAATTAGCCTTTTAAAATGATAAACTTGGATTAGCTAACACAACGTGCCATTGGAACACAGGAGTGATGGTTGCTGATAATGGGCCTCTGTACGCCTATGTAGATATTCCATAAAAAATCTGCCATTTCCAGCTACAATAGTCATTTACAACATTAACAATGTCTACACTGTATTTCTGATCAATTTGATGTTATTTTAATGGACAATTTTTTTTGCTTTTCTTTCAAAAACAAGGACATTTCTAAGTGACACCAAACTTTTGAACGGAAGTGTACGTTGTTGATTAGCTGATAAAACGGTATAAATACGCTGTTGATTAGTTGATAAACTGTATAGCTATATTGTTGATTAGTTGATAAAACTGTATAAATACATTGTTAATGAGCTGATAACAATGTACAAATAGTAGCAACAGTAGTGCGTGTAGTTGTTTTATTAGTATAGGGCTGTGTGTGTAGTTGTATTAGTAGTATAGGGCTGTGTGTGTAGTTGTATAGTAGTATAGGGCTGTGTGTGTAGTTGTGTTAGTAGTATAGGGTTGTATGTGTAGTTGTATTAGTAGTATATGACTGTATGTGTAGTTGTATTAGTAGTAGAGGGCTGTGTGTGTAGTTGTATTAGTAGTATAGGGCTGTGGGTGTAGTTGTATTAGTAGTAGAGGGCGGAATGTGTAGTTGTATTAGTAGTATAGGGCTGTGTGTGTAGTTGTATTAGTAGTAGAGGGCTGTGTGTGTAGTTGTATTAGTAGTATAGGGCTGTATGTGTAGTTGTATTAGTAGTATAGGCCTGTGGGTGTAGTTGTATTAGTAGTATAGGGCTGTGTGTGTGGTTGTATTAGTAGTATAGGGCTGTGTGTAGTTGTATTAGTAGTATAGGGCTGTGTGTGTAGTTGTGTTAGTAGTATAGGGCTGTGTGTGTAGTTGTATTAGTAGTATAGGGCTGTGTGTAGTTGTATTAGTTGTATAGGGCTGTGTGTGTAGTTGTATTAGTAGTATAGGGCTGTATGTGTAGTTGTATTAGTAGTATAGGGCTGTGTGTGTATTTGTATTAGTAGTATAGGGTGGTATGTGTAGTTGTATTAGTAGTATAGGGCTGTATGTGTAGATATATTCGCAGTAGGGCTGTGTGTGTAGTTGTATTAGTAGTATGGGGCTGTATGTGTAGTTGTATTAGTAGTAGGGCTGTATGTTTAGTTGTGTTATTAGTTTTGGGCTGTGTGTGTAGTTGTGTTAGTAGTATATGGCTGTGTGTGTAGTTGTATTAGTAGTATGGGGCTGTGTGTGTAGTTGTATTAGTAGTATAGGGCTGTGTGTCTAGTTGTGTTAGTAGTATAGGGCTGTGTGTGTAGTTGTATTAGTAGTATAGGGCTGTGTGTGTAGTTGTATTTGTATGATAGGGCTGTGTGTGTAGTTGTATTAGTAGTATGTGGCTGTCTGTGTAGTTGTATTTGTATGATAGGGCTGTGTGTGTAGTTGTGTTATTAGTATAGGGCAGTAGGTGTAGTTGTATTAGTAGTATAGGGCTGTGTGTGTAGTTGTATTAGTAGTATGTGGCTGTCTGTGTAGTTGTATTTGTATGATAGGGCTGTGTGTGTAGTTGTGTTATTAGTATAGGGCAGTAGGTGTAGTTGTATTAGTAGTATAGGGCTGTGTGTGTAGTTGTTTTAGTAGAATAGGGCTGTGTGTGTAGTTGTATTAGTAGTATAGGGCTGTGTGTGTAGTTGTATTAGTAGTAGGGCTGTGTGTAGTTGTATTAGTAGAATAGGGCTGTATGTGTAGTTGTATTAGTAGTATAGGGCTGTGTGTGTAGTTGTGTTAGTAGTATGGGGCTGTGTGTGTAGTTGTATTTGTATGATAGGGCTGTGTGTGTAGTTGTGTTATTAGTATAGGGCAGTAGGTGTAGTTGTATTAGTGTTATAGGACTGTATTGTAGTTGTGTTATAAGTATGGGGCTGTGTGTGTAGTTGCATTAGTACTATAGGGCTGTGTGTGTAGTGGTATTAGTAGTATAGGGCTATGTGTGGATGTATTTGTAGTATACGACTGTAAGTGTAGTTTATGTAGTAGTGTGGGGCTGTATGTGTAGTTGTATTAGTAGTATAGGGCTGTTTGTGTAGTTGTATTAGTAGCAGTGGGCTGTTTGTGTAGTTGTATTGGTAGTAAAGGGCTGTGTGTGTAGTTGTATTAGTAGTATAGGGCTGTGTGTGTAGTTGTATTAGCAGTATAGGGCTGTGTGTAGTTGTATTAGTTGTATAGGGCTGTGTGTGTAGTTGTATTAGTAGTATAGGGCTGTATGTGTAGTTGTATTAGTAGTATAGGGCTGTGTGTGTATTTGTATTAGTAGTATAGGGTGGTATGTGTAGTTGTATTAGTAGTATAGGGCTGTGTGTGTAGATATATTCGCAGTAGGGCTGTGTGTGTAGTTGTATTAGTAGTATGGGGCTGTATGTGTAGTTGTATTAGTAGTAGGGCTGTATGTTTAGTTGTGTTATTAGTTTTGGGCTGTGTGTGTCGTTGTGTTAGTAGTATATGGCTGTGTGTGTAGTTGTATTAGTAGTATGGGGCTGTGTGTGTAGTTGTATTAGTAGTATAGGGCTGTGTGTGTAGTTGTGTTAGTAGTATATGGCTGTGTGTGTAGTTGTATTAGTAGTATGGGGCTGTGTGTGTAGTTGTATTAGTAGTATAGGGCTGTGTGTCTAGTTGTGTTAGTAGTATAGGGCTGTGCGTGTAGTTGTATTAGTAGTATAGGGCTGTATGTGTAGTTGTATTAGTAGTATAGGGCTGTGTGTGTAGTTGTATTTGTATGATAGGGCTGTGTGTGTAGTTGTATTAGTAGTATGTGGCTGTCTGTGTAGTTGTATTTGTATGATAGGGCTGTGTGTGTAGTTGTGTTATTAGTATAGGGCAGTAGGTGTAGTTGTATTAGTAGTATAGGGCTGTCTGTGTAGTTGTATTTGTATGATAGGGCTGTGTGTGTAGTTGTGTTATTAGTATAGGGCAGTAGGTGTAGTTGTATTAGTAGTATAGGGCTGTGTGTGTAGTTGTTTTAGTAGAATAGGGCTGTGTGTGTAGTTGTATTAGTAGTATAGGGCTGTGTGTGTAGTTGTATTAGTAGGAGGGCTGTGTGTAGTTGTATTAGTAGAATAGGGCTGTATGTGTAGTTGTATTAGTAGTATGTGGCTGTGTGTGTAGTTGTGTTAGTAGTATGGGGCTGTGTGTGTAGTTGTATTTGTATGATAGGGCTGTGTGTGTAGTTGTGTTATTAGTATAGGGCAGTAGGTGTAGTTGTATTAGTGTTATAGGACTGTATTGTAGTTGTGTTATAAGTATGGGGCTGTGTGTGTAGTTGCATTAGTACTATAGGGCTGTGTGTGTAGTGGTATTAGTAGTATAGGGCTATGTGTGGATGTATTTGTAGTATACGACTGTAAGTGTAGTTTATGTAGTAGTGTGGGGCTGTATGTGTAGTTGTATTAGTAGTATAGGGCTGTTTGTGTAGTTGTATTAGTAGCAGTGGGCTGTTTGTGTAGTTGTATTGGTAGTAAAGGGCTGTGTGTGTAGTTGTATTAGTAGTATAGGGCTGTGTGTGTAGTTGTATTAGCAGTATAGGGCTGTGTGTAGTTGTATTAGTTGTATAGGGCTGTGTGTGTAGTTGTATTAGTAGTATAGGGCTGTATGTGTAGTTGTATTAGTAGTATAGGGCTGTGTGTGTATTTGTATTAGTAGTATAGGGTGGTATGTGTAGTTGTATTAGTAGTATAGGGCTGTGTGTGTAGATATATTCGCAGTAGGGCTGTGTGTGTAGTTGTATTAGTAGTATGGGGCTGTATGTGTAGTTGTATTAGTAGTAGGGCTGTATGTTTAGTTGTGTTATTAGTTTTGGGCTGTGTGTGTAGTTGTGTTAGTAGTATATGGCTGTGTGTGTAGTTGTATTAGTAGTATGGGGCTGTGTGTGTAGTTGTATTAGTAGTATAGGGCTGTGTGTGTAGTTGTGTTAGTAGTATATGGCTGTGTGTGTAGTTGTATTAGTAGTATGGGGCTGTGTGTGTAGTTGTATTAGTAGTATAGGGCTGTGTGTCTAGTTGTGTTAGTAGTATAGGGCTGTGTGTGTAGTTGTATTAGTAGTATAGGGCTGTATGTGTAGTTGTATTAGTAGTATAGGGCTGTGTGTGTAGTTGTATTTGTATGATAGGGCTGTGTGTGTAGTTGTATTAGTAGTATGTGGCTGTCTGTGTAGTTGTATTTGTATGATAGGGCTGTGTGTGTAGTTGTGTTATTAGTATAGGGCAGTAGGTGTAGTTGTATTAGTAGTATAGGGCTGTGTGTGTAGTTGTTTTAGTAGAATAGGGCTGTGTGTGTAGTTGTATTAGTAGTATAGGGCTGTGTGTGTAGTTGTATTAGTAGTAGGGCTGTGTGTAGTTGTATTAGTAGAATAGGGCTGTATGTGTAGTTGTATTAGTAGTATAGGGCTGTGTGTGTAGTTGTGTTAGTAGTATGGGGCTGTGTGTGTAGTTGTATTTGTATGATAGGGCTGTGTGTGTAGTTGTGTTATTAGTATAGGGCAGTAGGTGTAGTTGTATTAGTGTTATAGGACTGTATTGTAGTTGTGTTATAAGTATGGGGCTGTGTGTGTAGTTGCATTAGTACTATAGGGCTGTGTGTGTAGTGGTATTAGTAGTATAGGGCTATGTGTGGATGTATTTGTAGTATACGACTGTAAGTGTAGTTTATGTAGTAGTGTGGGGCTGTATGTGTAGTTGTATTAGTAGTATAGGGCTGTTTGTGCTTTGATAGAAGCTGTTTTTCAGACTCTCTGTCCGCTTTGATGCACCTGTACTGACCTCACCTTCTGGATGATAGCGGGTGAACAGGCAGTGGCCTTGGGTGGTTGTTGTCCTTGATGATCTTTATGGCCTTCCTGTGACATCGGGTGGTGTAGGTGTCCTGGAGGGCAGGTAGTTTGCCCCCGGTGATGCGTTGTGCAGACCTCACCACCCTCTGGAGATCCCTGCGGTTGTGGGCGGTGCAGTTGCCGTACCAGGCGGTGATACAGCCCGACAGGATGCTCTCAATTGTGCATCTGTAAAAGTTTGTGAGTGATTTTGGTGACAAGCCAAATTTCTTCAGCCTCCTGAGGTTGAAGAGGCGCTGCTGCGCCTTCTTCACAACGCTGTCTGTGTGGGTGGACTAATTCAGTTTGTTGATGATGTGTACACCGAGGAACTTAAAACTTTCCACCTTCTCCACTGCTGTCCCGTTGATGTTGATAGTGGGGTGCTCCCTTTGCTGTTTCCTGAAGTCCACGATCATGTAAGGGCCGATGCAGGACAGGAGAAGCAGGTACAGGGAGTCAGACATTTATTCGGGAAACAGACATAGAACAAGACAGGAACAGCGTCAGCATACGGGTAACACGGACACATGACAAACAATGCAGCAGCGGGGAACGGAGCTGGGGAACTGATAGGGGAGGTAATAAACAGGTGACTGAGTGAGTCCAGGTGAGTCCAATATAGCTGAAGTGCGTGGCGAGGGAAGGCGGGAGTGCGTAACGCAGGGCAACCTGGCGCCGCCGAGCGCCTAGGGAGGAAGAGCGGGAGCAGGCCTGACAGATCATCTCTTCTGTTGACGTTGAGTGTGAGGTTATTTTCCTGACACCACACTCCGAGGGACCTCACCTCCTCCCTGTAGGCCGTCTCGTCGTTGTTGGTAATCAAGCCAACCACTGTTGTACCATCTGCAAACTTGATGATTGAGTTGGAGGCGTGCATGGCCACGCAGTCGTGGGTGAACAGGGAGTACAGGAGAGGGCTGAGAACGCACCCTTGTGGGGACTCAGTGTTGAGATCAGCGGGGTGGAGATGTGGTTTCCTACCTTCACCACCTGGGGGAGGCCCGTCAGGAAGTCCAGGACCCAGGTAAACAGGGCGGGGTCGAGACCCAGGGTCTCGAGCTTAATGATGAGTTTGGAGGGTACTATGGTGTTGGTAATTTAGTTCAGTTACCTTTGCTTTCTTGGGAACAGCAACAATTGTGGCCATCTTGAAGCATGTGGGAACAGCAGACTGGGATAGGGAGAGATTGAATATGTCCGTAAACACACCAGCCAGCTGGTCTGCGCATGCTCTGAGGACGCGGCTGGGGATGCCGTCTGGGCCGGCAGCCTTGCGAGGGTTAACACGTTTAAATGTTTTACTCACATCGGCCACAGAGAAAGAGAGCCCACAGTATTTGGTAGCGGGCCCGTGTCGGTGGCACTGTATTGTCCTCAAAGCGAGCAAAGAAGTTGTTTAATTTGTCTGGGAGCAAGACGTCGATGTCCGCCACGGGGCTGGTTAGAACCTGCCACATACGTCTCGTGTTTGAGCTGTGAAATGTACAGTGAAATGCTTCATTTCAACTTCTCCTCAATAGTACAGTGACCTGCTTACTGACACCGTCTCCTCAACAGCATAGTAATACCTGGCGGTGGTAGAATACAGTAGTAGCATAGTAATACCTGGCGGTGGTAGAATACAGTAGTAGCATAGTAATACCTGGTGGTGGTAGAATACAGTAGTAGCATAGTAATACCTGGTGGTGGTAGAATACAGTAGTAGCATAGTAATACCTGGTGGTGGTAGAATACAGTAGTAGCATAGTAATACCTGGTGGTGGTAGAATACAGTAGTAGCATAGTAATCCTGGTGGTGGTAGAATACAGTAGTAGCATAGTAATACCTGGGTGGTAGAATACAGTAGTAGCATAGTAATACCTGGGTGGTAGAATACAGTAGTAGCATAGTAATACCTGGTGGTGGTAGAATACAGTAGTAGCATAGTAATACCTGTGGTGGTAAATACAGTAGTAGCATAGTAATACCTGGTGGTGGTAGAATACAGTAGTAGCATAGTAATACCTGGCTGGTGGTAGAATACAGTAGTAGCATAGTAATACCTGGTGGTGGTAAATACAGTAGTAGCATAGTAATACCTGGTGGTGGTAGAATACAGTAGTAGCATAGTAATACCTGTGGTGGTAGAATACAGTAGTAGCTAGTAATACCGGTGGTGGTAGAATACAGTAGTAGCATAGTAATACCTGGCGGTGGTAGAATACAGTAGTAGCATAGTAATACCTGGCGGTGGTAGAATACAGTAGTAGCATAGTATACCTGCGGTGGTAGAATACAGTAGTAGCATAGTAATACCTGGCGGTGGTAGAATACAGTATAGCATAGTAATACCTGGCGGTGGTAGAATACAGTAGTAGCATAGTATACCTGGTGGTGGTAGAATACAGTAGTACATAGTAATACCTGTGGTGGTAGAATACAGTAGTAGCATAGTAATACCTGGTGGTGGTAGAATACAGTAGTAGCATAGTAATACCTGGTGGTGGTAGAATACGTAGTAGTCATAGTAATACCTGGTGGTGGTAGAATACAGTAGTAGCATAGTAATACCTGGTGGTGGTAGAATACAGTAGTAGCATAGTAATGCCTGGTGGTGGTAGAATACAGTAGTAGCATAGTAATACCTGGTGGTGGTGGTAGAATACAGTAGAAGCATAGTAATACCTGGTGGTGGTAGAATACAGTAGTGCATAGTAATACCTGGTGGTGGTAGAATACAGTATAGCATAGTAATACCTGGTGGTGGTAGAAATACAGTAGTAGCTAGTAATACCTGGTGGTGGTAGAATACATTAGTAGCATAGTAATACCTGTGGTGGTAGAATACAGTAGTAGCATAGTAATACCTGGTGGTGGTAGAATACAGTAGTAGCATAGTAATACCTGGTGGTGGTAGAATACAGTGTAGCATAGTAATGCCTGGTGGTGGTAGAATACAGTAGTAGCATAGTAATACCTGGTGGTGGTGGTAGAATACAGTAGAAGCATAGTAATACCTGGTGGTGGTAGAATACAGTAGTAGCATAGTAATACCTGGTGGTGGTAGAATACAGTAGTAGCATAGTAATACCTGTGGTGTATAGAATACAGTAGTAGCATAGTAATACCTGGTGGTGGTAGAATACAGTAGTAGCATAGTAATACCTGGCGGTGGTAGAATACAGTAGTAGCATAGTAACCTGGTGGTGGTAGAATACGGTATAGCATATAGTATACCTGGTGGTGGTAGAATACAGTATAGCATAGTAATACCTGGTGGTGGTAGAATACAGTAGTAGCATAGTAATACCTGGCGGTGGTAGAATACAGTAGTAGCATAGTAATACCTGGCGGTGGTAGAATACAGTATAGCTAGTAATCCTGGCGGTGGTAAATCAGTAGTAGCATAGTAATACCTGGCGGTGGTAGAATACAGTAGTAGCATAGTAATACCTGGCGGTGGTAGAATACAGTAGTAGCATATAATACCTGGCGGTGGTAGAATACTAGTAGCATAGTAATACCTGGCGGTGGTAGAATACAGTAGTAGCATAGTAATACCTGGGTGGGTAGAATACAGTAGTAGCATAGTAATACCTGGTGGTGGTGAATACAGTAGTAGCATAGTAATACCTGGTGGTGGTAGAATACAGTAGTAGCATAGTAATACCTGGTGGTGGTAAATACAGTAGTAGCATAGTATACCTGGTGGTGGTAGAATACAGTAGTAGCATAATACCTGTGTGGTAGAATACAGTAGTAGCATAGTAAACCTGGTGGTGTAGAATACAGTAGTAGCATAGTAATACCTGGTGGTGGTAGAATACAGTAGTAGCATAGTAATACTGGGGTGGTAGAATACAGTAGTAGCATAGTATACCTGGTGTGGTAGAATACAGTAGTAGCATAGTAATACCTGGGGTGGTAGAATACAGTAGTAGCATAGTAATACCTGTGGTGGGTAGAATACAGTAGTAGCATAGTAATACCTGGCGGTGGTAGAATACAGTAGTAGCATAGTAATACCTGGCGGTGGTAGAATACAGTAGTAGCATAGTAATACCTGGCGGTGGTAGAATACAGTAGTAGCATAGTAATACCTGGCGGTGGTAGAATACAGTAGTAGCATAGTAATACCTGGTGGTGGTAGAATACAGTAGTAGAGTATACCTGCGGTGGTAGAATACAGTAGTAGCATAGTAATACCTGGGGTGGTAGAATACAGTAGTAGCATAGTAATACCTGGTGTGGTAATACAGTAGTAGCATAGTAATCCTGGTGGTGTAGAATACAGTTAGCATAGTAATACCTGGTGTGGTAGAATACAGTAGTAGCATAGTAATACCTGGTGGTGGTAGAATACAGTATTAGCATAGTAATACCTGGTGGTGGTAGAATACAGTAGTAGCATAGTAATACCTGGTGTGGTAGAATACAGTAGTAGCATAGTATACCTGTGGTGGTAGAATACAGTAGTAGCATAGTAATACCTTGCGGTGGTAGAATACAGTAGTAGCATAGTAATACCTGCGGTGGTAGAATAAACGTAGTACATAGTAATACCTGGCGGTGGTAGAATACAGTAGTAGCATAGTAATACCTGGCGGTGGTAGAATACAGTAGTAGCATAGTAATACCTGTGTGGTAGAATACAGTAGTAGCATAGTAATACCTGGTGGTGGTAGATACAGTAGTAGCATAGTAATACCTGGTGGTGGTAGAATACAGTAGTAGCTAAGTAATACCTGGCGGTGGTAGAATACAGTAGTAGCATAGTAATACCTGGTGGTGGTAGAATACAGTAGTAGCATAGTAATACCTGGCGGTGGTAAATACAGTAGTAGCATAGTAATACCTGGCGGTGGTAGAATACAGTAGTACATAGTAATACCTGGTGGTGGTAGAATACAGTAGTAGCATAGTAATACCTGGTGGTGGTAGAATACAGTAGTAGCATAGTAATACCTGGCGGTGGTAGAATACAGTAGTAGCATAGTAATACCTGGTGGTGGTAGAATACAGTAGTAGCATAGTAATACCTGTGGTGGTAGATACAGTAGTAGCATAGTAATACCTGGTGGTGGTAAATACAGTAGTAGCATAGTAATACCTGGCGGTGGTAGAATACAGTAGTAGCATAGTAATACCTGGTGGTGGTAGAATACAGTAGTAGCATAGTAATACCTGGCGGTGGTAGAATACAGTAGTAGCATAGTAATACCTGACGGTGGTAGAATACAGTAGTAGCATAGTAATACCTGGCGGTGGTAGAATACAGTAGTAGCATAGTAATACCTGGTGGTGGTAGAATCAGTAGTAGCATAGTAATACCTGGTGTGGTAGAATACAGTAGTAGCATATGTAATACCTGGTGTGGTAGAATACAGTAGTAGCATAGTAATACCTGGTGGTGGTAGAATACAGTAGTGCATATGTATACCTGGTGGTGGTAGAATACAGTAGTAGCATAGTAATCCTGGTGTGGTAAGAATACAGTAGTAGCATAGTAATCCTGGTGGTGGTTAGAATACGTAGAAGCATAGTAATACCTGGTGGTGGTAGAATACAGTAGTAGCATAGTAATACCTGGTGGTGGTAAATACAGTAGTAGCATAGTAATACCTGGTGGTGGTAGATAACAGTAGTAGCATAGTAATACCTGTGGTGGTAGAATACAGTAGTAGCATAGTAATACCTGGTGGTGGAGAATACAGTAGTAGCATAGTAATACCTGGCGGTGGTAAATACATAGTAGCATAGTATACCTGGCGATGGTAGAATACAGTAGTAGCATAGTAATACCTGGCGGTGGTAGAATACAGTAGTAGCATAGTAATACCTGGGTGGTAGAATACAGTAGTAGCATAGTAATACCTGGTGGGTAGAATACATAGTAGCATAGTAATACCTGGTGGTGGTTGAATACAGTAGTAGCATAGTAATACCTGGTGGTGGTAGAATACAGTTTAGGCATAGTAATACCTGGCGGTGGTAGAATACATAGTAGCATAGTAATACCGGTGGTGGTAGAATACAGTGTAGCATAGTAATACCTGGGTGGTAGAATACAGTAGTAGCATAGTAATACCTGGCGGTGGTAGAATACAGTAGTAGCATAGTAATACCTGGTGGTGGTAGAATACAGTAGTAGCATAGTAATACCTGGTGGTGGTAGAATACAGTAGTAGCATAGTAATACCTGGTGGTGGTAGAATACAGTAGTAGCATAGTAATACCTGGTGGTGGTAGAATACAGTAGTAGCATAGTAATACCTGGTGGTGGTAGAATACAGTAGTAGCATAGTAATACCTGGCGGTGGTAGAATACAGTAGTAGCATAGTAATACCTGGTGGTGGTAGAATACAGTAGTAGCATAGTAATACCTGGCGGTGGTAGAATACAGTAGTAGCATAGTAATACCTGACGGTGGTAGAATACAGTAGTAGCATAGTAATACCTGGCGGTGGTAGAATACAGTAAGCATAGTAATACCTGGTGGTGGTAGAATACAGTAGTAGCATAGTAATACCTGGTGGTGGTAGAATACAGTAGTAGCATAGTAATACCTGGTGGTGGTAGAATACAGTAGTAGCATAGTAATACCTGGTGGTGGTAGAATACAGTAGTAGCATAGTAATACCTGGTGGTGGTAGAATACAGTAGTAGCATAGTAATCCTGGTGGTGTAGAATACAGTAGTAGCATAGTAACCTGGTGGTGTGTAGAATACAGTAGAAGCATAGTAATACCTGGTGGTGGTAGAATACAGTAGTAGCATAGTAATACCTGGTGGTGGTAGAATACAGTAGTAGCATAGTAATACCTGGTGGTGGTAGAATACAGTAGTAGCATAGTAATACCTGGTGGTGGTAGAATACAGTAGTAGCATAGTAATACCTGGGGTGGTAGAATACAGTAGTAGCATAGTAATACCTGGGGTGTAGAATACAGTAGTAGCATAGTAATACCTGGCGGTGTAGAATACAGTAGTAGCATAGTAATACCTGGCGGTGGTAGAATACGTAGTAGCATATAATACCTGGCGTGGTAGAATACAGTAGTAGCATAGTAACCTGCGGTGGTAGAATACAGTAGTAGCATAGTAATACTGGTGGTGGTAGAATACAGTATAGCATAGTAATACCTGGTGGTGGTAGAATACAGTAGTAGCATAGTAATACCTGGTGGTGGTAGAATACAGTAGTAGCATAGTAATACCTGGTGGTGGTAGAATACAGTAGTAGCATAGTAATACCTGGTGGTGGTAGAATACAGTAGTAGCATAGTAATACCTGGTGGTGGTAGAATACTATACTATACTATATAGGTTTCCAACGGTCTGATGGCCGGGTGGTAGAAGACCCGGTGCTGCGATACCATTTGCCAGATGGTAACAGAGGTATTCAAATGTGTTTTGACTCAGAGTCCTTGACACTCTTCCAGGCCTTCCTCAGACATCGGCCTGGCGTAAATGTTCTCTAGGGCTGGACGCTCTGC
>NC_052342.1:26902738-26952988 GCF_016432855.1 Salvelinus namaycush | reverse complement strand
TAGTTGTATTAGTATATAGGGCTTGTGTGTGTAGTTGTATTAGTAGTATGTGGCTGTCTGTGTAGTTGTATTTGTATGATAGGGCTGTGTGTGTAGTTGTGTTATTATGTATAGGGCAGTAGTGTAGTTGTATTAGTAGTATAGGGCTGTGTGTGTAGTTGTTTTAGTAGAATAGGGCTGTGTGTGTAGTTGTATTAGTAGTATAGGGCTGTGTGTGTAGTTGTATTAGTAGTAGGGCTGTGTGTAGTTGTATTAGTAGAATAGGGCTGTATGTGTAGTTGTATTAGTAGTATGTGGCTGTGTGTGTAGTTGTGTTAGTAGTATGGGGCTGTGTGTGTAGTTGTATTTGTATGATAGGGCTGTGTGTGTAGTTGTGTTATTGTATAGGGCAGTAGGTGTAGTTGTATTAGTGTTATAGGACTGTATTGTAGTTGTGTTATAAGTATGGGGCTGTGTGTGTATTTGCTTAGTACTATAGGGCTGTGTGTGTAGTGGTATTAGTAGTATAGGGCTATGTGTGGATGTATTTGTAGTATACGACTGTAAGTGTATTTTATGTATATGTGGGGCTGTATGTGTAGTTGTAAGTAGTATAGGGCTGTTTGTGTAGTTGTATTAGTAGCAGTGGGCTGTTTTGTGTAGTTGTATTGGTAGTAAAGGGCTTGTGTGTAGTTGATTAGTAGTATAGGGCTGTGTGTGTAGTTGTATTAGCAGTATGGGCTGTGTGTAGTTGTATTAGTTGTATAGGGCTGTGTGTGTAGTTGTATTAGTAGTATAGGGCTGTGTGTGTATGGTTTAGTGTATAGGCTGTGTGTGTATTGTATTAGTAGTATAGGGTGGTATGTGTAGTTGTATTAGTAGTATAGGGCTGTGTGTGTAGATATATTCGCAGTAGGGCTGTGTGTGTAGTTGTATTAGTAGTATGGGGCTGTCTGTTTAGTTGTATTAGTAGTAGGGCTGTATGTTTAGTTGTGTTTATTTTGGGCTGTGTGTGTGTTGTGTTAGTAGTATATGGCTGTGTGTGTAGTTGTATTAGTAGTAGGGCTGTGTGTGTAGTTGTATTAGTAGTATAGGGCTGTGTGTGTAGTTGTGTTAGTAGTATATGGCTGTGTGTGTAGTTGTATTAGTAGTATGGGCTGTGTGTGTAGTTGTATTAGTATATAGGCTGTGTGTCTAGTTGTGTTAGTAGTATAGGGCTGTGGTGAGTTGTATTAGTAGTATAGGGCTGTATGTGTAGTTGTATTAGTAGTATAGGCTGTGTGTGTAGTTGTATTGTATGATAGGCGTGTGGTGTAGTTGTATTAGTAGTATGTGGCTGTCTGTGTATTTGTATTTGTATGATAGGGCTGTGTGTGTAGTTGTGTTATTAGTATAGGCAGTAGGTGTAGTTGTATTATAGTATAGGGCTGTCTGTGTAGTTGTATTTGTATGATAGGGCTGTGTGTGCGCTCGCCCCCAGTGGTGTGTGTGTGTGTGTGTGTGTGTGTGTGTGTGTGTGTGTGTATGTAGGTATGTATGTGTGAGTGTGTCATGCTGTACCATGGCATGCTGTGCTTCTCACGTACAAATGACGAAGTGTCAATAAATCACACACTCCTACTCACACACACAAACAGACACACACACACACAGACACACACACACACACACACACACACACGCACACGCACACACACACACACACACACACACACACACACACACACGCACACACACACACAGTCTTGGTTGTCTATTGAATCATGGGTGAAATATATCATCGTATGGAATGTTCATGGGAGATGGGGTCGACCCATACCCACAATGCCTGGCGTGAGGCAACACCAGCTCTAAAGGACTGAGAAATGTGTGTGTGTGTGTGTGTGTGTGTGTGTGTGTGTGTGTGTGTGTGTGTGTGTGTGTGTGTGTGTGTGTGTGTGTGTGTGTGTGTGTGTGTGTGTGTGTGTGTGTGTGTAATACAGTTACAATTGTGAAAAGGCTTTTTATGAGATTATATTTGTGCAACTCAAGTTACAGCAAGAGAGACAGAGATAGTTGATTTTAGTCGGATTGAGAGATGTCCTCTAGACGTCTGACGGTTCATGAGTCATTTCATTAAGATTGAAAAAAGACCAAAGTATTAAAATGTGTTTAGCTGTGGACGTTGCAGTGACAGTCTTCATCTGACATCTCTCGCTTTTCTATCTCTCTCCCCCCCCCCGACCTCCTCTCCCCCCTCTCTCCTCCCTCCTCTCCCCCTCTCTCCTCCCTCCTCACCCCCTCCCTCCTCTCCCCCATCCCGCTCCTCCCTCCTCTCCCCCTCTCTCTCCCCCCTCCTCCCCCCCTCTCTCCTCCCTCCTCTCCCCCTCTCTCTCCTCCCTCCTCTCCTCTCCCTCCTCTCCCCCTCTCCTCCCTCCTCTCCCCCTCTCTCTCCTACCTCCTCTCCCTCTCTCTCCCCCATCCTCTCCCCTCCCTCCTCCCTCCTCTCTCCCCTCTCATCCCTCTCTCTCCTCCCTCCTCTCCCCCTCCCTCCTGTCCCCCTCGCACTCCTCCCTCCTCTCCCCCCTCTCTCCTCCCTCCTCCCCCCCTCCCTCCTCTCCCCCTATTTTTCCTCCCTCCTTTCCCCCCTCTCTCCTCCCTCCTCTCTCCTCTCCCCCTCTCTCTCCCCCCTCCTCTCCCCCTCTCTCATCCCTCCTCTCCCCTCCCTCCTCTCCCCCTCTCTCTCCTCCCTCCTCTCCCCCTCTCTCCTCCCTCCTCTCCCCCTCCCTCCTCTCCCCCATCGCGCTCCTCCCTCCTCTCCCCCTATCTCTCCTCCCTCTTTTCCCCCTCTCTCTCCTCCCTCCTTACCCCTCTCTCTCCTCCCTCCTCTACCCCTCTCTTTCTCTCCTCTCTCCTCCCTCCTCGCCCCCTCTCTTTCTCTCCTCCCTCCTCTCCCCATCTCTTTCTCTCCTCCCTCCTCTCCCCCTCTCTTTCTCTCTTCTCTCCTCTCCCCCTCTCTTTCTCTCCTCCTCTCCCCCTCACTCTCTCTCCTCCCTCCTCTCCCCATCTCTCTCCTCCTCCCCTCACTCTCTTTCTCTCCCATCCCTCCTCTCTAGGCGTGGAAGAGGCGTTGGTTTGTTCTGAGGAGTGGTCGACTGACCGGAGACCCTGACGTTCTAGAATACTACAAACATGACCACGCACGCAAACCCATACGCATCATCAACATGAGCCTCTGTGAACAGGTACTATACTATACTGTACTGTACGCATCATCAACATGAGCCTCTGTGAACAGGTACTATACTGTACTGTACGCATCATCAACATGAGCCTGTGTGAACAGGTACTACACTATACTGTACTGTACGCATCATCAACATGAGCCTCTGTGAACAGGTACTATACTGTACTGTACGCATCATCAACATGAGCCTCTGTGAACAGGTACTATACTGTACTGTACGCATCATCAACATGAGCCTCTGTGAACAGGTAAGACACTATACTGTACTGTACGCATCATCAACATGAGCCTCTGTGAACAGGTACTATACTGCACTGTACGCATCATCAACATGAGCCTCTGTGAACAGGTACTATACTATACTGTACTGTACGCATCATCAACATGAGCCTCTGTGAACAGGTACTATACTGTACTGTACGCATCATCAACATGAGCCTGTGTGAACAGGTACTACACTATACTGTACTGTACGCATCATCAACATGAGCCTCTGTGAACAGGTAATATACTGTACTGTACGCATCATCAACATGAGCCTGTGTGAACAGGTAAGACACTATACTGTACTGTACGCATCATCAACATGAGCCTCTGTGAACAGGTAATACACTATACTGTACTGTACGCATCATCAACATGGGCCTCTGAACAGGTACTACACTATACTGTACTGTACGCATCATCAACATGAGCCTGTGTGAACAGGTAATACACTATACTGTACTGTACGCATCATCAACATGAGCCTGTGTGAACAGGTAAGACACTATACTGTACTGTACGCATCATCAACATGAGCCTCTGTGAACAGGTACTACACTATACTGTACTGTACGCATCATCAACATGAGCCTCTGTGAACAGGTAAGACACTATACTGTACTGTATGCATCATCAACATGAGCCTCTGTGAACAGGTAATACACTATACTGTACTGTACGCATCATCAACATGAGCCTCTGTGAACAGGTAATACACTACACTGTACTGTACGCATCATCAACATGAGCCTCTGTGAATAGGTAAGACACTATACTGTACTGTACGCATCATCAACATGAGCCTCTGTGAACAGGTAAGACACTATACTGTACTGTACACATCATCAACATGAGCCTCTGTGAACAGGTAATACACTATACTGTACTGTACGCATCATCAACATGAGCCTCTGTGAACAGGTACTATACTGTACTGTACGCATCATCAACATGAGCCTCTGTGAACAGGTACTATACTGTACTGTACGCATCATCAACATGAGCCTCTGTGAACAGGTAAGACACTATACTGTACTGTACGCATCATCAACATGAGCCTCTGTGAACAGGTACTATACTGCACTGTACGCATCATCAACATGAGCCTCTGTGAACAGGTACTATACTATACTGTACTGTACGCATCATCAACATGAGCCTCTGTGAACAGGTACTATACTGTACTGTACGCATCATCAACATGAGCCTGTGTGAACAGGTACTACACTATACTGTACTGTACGCATCATCAACATGAGCCTCTGTGAACAGGTAATATACTGTACTGTACGCATCATCAACATGAGCCTCTGTGAACAGGTAATACACTATACTGTACTGTACGCATCATCAACATGAGCCTCTGAACAGGTACTACACTATACTGTACTGTACGCATCATCAACATGAGCCTCTGTGAACAGGTAATACACTATACTGTACTGTACGCATCATCAACATGAGCCTGTGTGAACAGGTAAGACACTATACTGTACTGTACGCATCATCAACATGAGCCTCTGTGAACAGGTACTACACTATACTGTACTGTACGCATCATCAACATGAGCCTCTGTGAACAGGTAAGACACTATACTGTACTGTACGCATCATCAACATGAGCCTCTGTGAACAGGTAAGACACTATACTGTACGCATCATCAACATGGGCCTCTGTGAACAGGTAAGACACTATACTGTACTGTACACATCATCAACATGAGCCTCTGTGAACAGGTAATACACTATACTGTACTGTACGCATCATCAACATGAGCCTCTGTGAACAGGTACTATACTGTACTGTACGCATCATCAACATGAGCCTCTGTGAACAGGTAAGACACTATACTGTACGCATCATCAACATGGGCCTCTGTGAACAGGTAAGACACTATACTGTACTGTACGCATCATCAACATGAGCCTCTGTGAACAGGTAAGACACTATACTGTACTGTACGCATCATCAACATGAGCCTCTGTGAACAGGTAAGACACTATACTGTACTGTACGCATCATCAACATGAGCCTCTGTGAACAGGTAATACACTATACTGTACTGTACGCATCATCAACATGAGCCTCTGTGAACAGGTAATACACTACACTGTACTGTACGCATCATCAACATGAGCCTCTGTGAACAGGTAATACACTATACTGTACTGTACGCATCATCAACATGAGCCTCTGTGAATAGGTAAGACACTATACTGTACGCATCATCAACATGAGCCTCTGGGAACAGGTAATACACTATACTGTACTGTACGCATCATCAACATGAGCCTCTGTGAATAGGTAAGACACTACACTGTACTGTACGCATCATCAACATGAGCCTCTGGGAACAGGTAATACACTATACTGTACTGTACGCATCATCAACATGAGCCTCTGTGAACAGGTAAGACACTATACTGTACTGTACGCATCATCAACATGAGCCTCTGTGAACAGGTAATACACTATACTGTACGCATCATCAACATGAGCCTCTGGGAACAGGTAATATACTATACTGTACTGTACGCATCATCAACATGAGCCTCTGTGAACAGGCTGTATACTCCACGTTGCGTCGGGCCTAAGAACAGCGCTTAGCCGTGGTATATTGGCCATATGCCGCAAATTCCCAAGGTGCCTTATTGCTGTTATAAACTGGTTACCGACAGAATTAGAACAGTAAATAGTATTTATTTTGTCATACCCGTGGTATACGGTCTGATATACCACAGCTTTCAGCCAATCAGGATTCAGGGTGTGAACCACCCGGTTTATAATTAATGAGAGAACAACCCCACCCACTAACAAGGTCGTTACAAATTACAACATAACAAAAGGAAACTCCACTAGCCTACTATCCTGATCCAAATCACTATCATCTCTGATGTAAAATCTCTCTCTCTCTCTCTCTCTCTCTCTCTCTCTCTCTCTCTCTCTCTCTCTCTCTCTCTCTCTCTCTCTCTTTACTCTCTCCTCTCTCTCTCTTCTCTCTGTCTTTACTCTCTTCTCTATTCTCTCTTTATTCTCTCTCTCCTCTCTCTCTCTTCTCTCTGTCTTTACTCTCTTCTCTATTCTCTCTCTATTCTCTCTCTCTTCTCTCTCTGTCTCTTCTCTCTCTGTCTCTCCTAGGTGGATGCAGGCCTAACCTTTAATAAGAAGGATGTGGACAGTAGCTATGTGTTTGACGTGCGGACAGTGGAGAGGGTATTCTACCTGGTGGCTGACAGTGAGGAGGACATGAACACATGGGTCAGGTGTATCTGTGACCTGTGTGGATTCAACCCTACTGAACGTGGTATGACAACACACACACACACACACACACACACACACACACACACACACACACACACACACACACACACACAGTATTAATGACCATATTAACACACATGAACACACACATATTAACACACATTAACACATATTAACACACATTAACACATATTAACACACATTAACACATTAACACACATTATCACACATTAACACATATTAACACACATTAACACATATTATCACACATTAACACATATTAACACACATTAACACATATTAACACACATTAACACATATTAACACACATTAACACACATTAACACATATTAACACACATTAACACATATTAACACACATTAACACATATTAACACACATTAACACATATTAACACACACATTTGATTGATTGATTGATTGATTGATTGATTGATTGATTGATTGATTGATTGATTGATTGATCGATAAGGGCGCTCCAGCTGGTGACGCCTCCACATACAATGGTTTGTTTCACAACATCCGATAATTTAATACAATTTCCTTTCCTAATAAACAACTATGGACAATTACATCTTCCTTGTCTCACATACCCTTAATATACACACAATCCATCCATAATATATATATTATACACACAAAACAATCACAATATAATCAACAACAAACACCAAAAGACAGACCATATTCCGGGCATTTCCCTCTCCATCACCTACTTTAATCTTACCATAAGATGGGCAACAGGTATTAATGCTGAATAACAAGATGGGCAACAGGTATTAATGCTGAATAACAGATGGGCAACAGGTATTAATGCTGAATAACAGATGGGTTACAGGTGATCATGCTGAATAACAGATGGGTTACAGGTGATCATGGTGAATAACAGATGGGTTACAGGTGATCATGGTGAATAACAGATGGGTTACAGGTGATCATGCTGAATAACAGATGGGTTACAGGTGATCATGGTGAATAACAGATGGGTTACAGGTGATCATGGTGAATAACAGATGGGTTACAGGTGATCATGCTGAATAACAGATTGGATATGGGCAACAGGTGATCATGCTGAATAACAGATGGGTTACAGGTGATCATGCTGAATAACAGATGGGTTACAGGTGATCATGCTGAATAACAGATGGGTAACAGGTGATCATGCTGAATAACAGATGGGTTACAGGTGATCATGCTGAATAACAGATGGGTTACAGGTGATCATGCTGAATAACAGATGGGTTACAGGTGATCATGCTGAATAACAGATGGGTAACAGGTGATCATGCTGAATAACAGATGGTAAACAGGTGATCATGCTGAATAACAGATGGGTTACATGTGATCATGCTGAATAACAGATGGGTTACAGGTGATCATGCTGAATAACAGATGGGTTACATGTGATCATGCTGAATAACAGATGGGTTACAGGTGATCATGCTGAATAACAGATGGGCTACAGGTGATCATGCTGAATAACAGATGGGTTACAGGTGATCATGCTGAATAACAGATGGGTTACAGGTGATCATGCTGAATAACAGATGGGTTACAGGTGATCATGCTGAATAACAGATGGGTTATAGGTGATCATGCTGAATAACAGATGGGCTACAGGTGATCATGCTGAATAACAGATGGGTTACAGGTGATCATGCTGAATAACAGATGGGTTACAGGTGATCATGCTGAATAACAGATGGGCTACAGGTGATCATGCTGAATAACAGATGGGTTACAGGTGATCATGCTGAATAACAGATGGGTTACAGGTGATCATGCTGAATAACAGATGGGTTACAGGTGATCATGCTGAATAACAGATGGGTTACAGGTGATCATGCTGAATAACAGATGGGTTACAGGTGATCATGCTGAATAACAGATGGGTTACAGGTGATCATGCTGAATAACAGATGGGTTATAGGTGATCATGCTGAATAACAGATGGGCTACAGGTGATCCTGCTGAATAACAGATGGGTTACAGGTGATCATGCTGAATAACAGATGGGTTACAGGTGATCATGCTGAATAACAGATGGGCTACAGGTGATCATGCTGAATAACAGATGGGTTACAGGTGATCATGCTGAATAACAGATGGGTTACAGGTGATCATGCTGAATAACAGATGGGTTACAGGTGATCATGGTGAATAACAGATGGGTTACAGGTGATCATGGTGAATAACAGATGGGTTACAGGTGATCATGCTGAATAACAGATGGGTTACAAGTGATAATGCTGAATAACAGATGGGTTACAGGTGATCATGCTGAATAACAGATGGGTTACAGGTGATCATGCTGAATAACAGATGGGTTACAGGTGATCATGCTGAATAACAGATGGGTTACAGGTGATCATGCTGAATAACAGATGGGTTACAGGTGATCATGGTGAATAACAGATGGGTTACAGGTGATTATCCTTTTTAAGACATGCTACTAGGTAGGTTTTTTTCCAGTGAGTACTTGAAACTACCTATGGAGGTTATACGTTTCAAATTGTTTGGAAGATTATTCCCCAAAAAATGGTAGCCGAGTATAAAAAAAAAAAAATGTCCCCCCCCCCCCCCCCCCCCCCATACCACTTTCAAATCTGAAAGGAACAGCGACCGTTTGACTCCTTCTAGTGGAATAGTTATCACGGACTGAGTTGAAATAGTTACGTAAGTACCTAGGGACCAAACTGTGGACAATCTGATGTACAAGACACACTTATATCTGAGCGACTCTCTCCTCCACTTTAAGCCGTCTAAAGGCTTTCAACGTGGGGAAATAGTCGAGATGCGTAAGTGCTGGAAGTTGAAGAATAATCCTGACTAATTTGTTCTGAGATGTCTGCTATTTTATTTTATTTTATATCTTGGAGGCACTATTGTACCAGGAAGAGCATGCATAGTCGAAGTGGCACTGAACAAGAACCCCTCCTCAATGTCCCCATTGTATTCTTATCCAGATCTTTGGAGGTTCTTGCCCGGGAACCTCATTTTATGGTTCTCTTTGGAGATAACGTTTTTGTGCCGTGCTCTCCCTTTGTCAGATGGTTATCTAGCACACATCCAAGATACTTAACATCCAAGATACTTAACATCCAAGATATTTAACATCCAAGATATTTAACATCCAAGATACTTAACATCCAAGATACTTAACATCCAAGATACTTAACATCCAAGATACTTAACAGAGTCGTTTGCTACGACTACTATGTCACCTACTACCACCTTAAAATTCTGGGGATTTCCTCAGTTTCACTTTGGACCCGAACAAGATGGACTATGTTTTTCCAAGGTGAAGTGACAGCTTATTGTCCTTTAGCCATTTACTGACATTCAGAAGTTAGCACTGAGGGCTTTCTCAACCACATTGTTGTCTTTTGTGGGAAACCAAACAGTGCAGAATCATCTGCATATAGGAAAAGGTCACATGTACAGGCACATTTCAGATCATTTATATAAAATTGAAATAAAAGTGGACCCAGCACACTCCCTTGGGTTACCCCACAGTTCAAGATTTTAGGTTTAGACAAGGTCCCATCCACATCCACCATCTGTTTTCTTCCTTGCAGGTAAGAGCTGACCCCATTTTACTGCTAAGTTGTTAAAGCCCATGGCTTTTAGTTTGATTAACAGAATCTCACGATTCATTGTTTTCAAACGCCTTTTGGAGATCTAACATAAACATATCACAACATTTCCCTCCGTCTACTTCCTTCCTGACGTGGTCAGTCAGATATAGTATGTGTCAGTGGAATGGAATTTCCTGAAGCCAGATTTTAACTCATAGAATAGGTTATGTAAGGAAATGTAACTGTCAATCTGCTTGAACATAATCTTTTCCATGACCTTCGATAAAGCAACACAGGATTGAGACAGGCCGATAGTTTCCGTGATCTAACTTATTCCAAGTTCATCCAAAGTGAAAATGCTGCCCCCTATCCCTAAAAAGTTATTAATCTGTTACTGTAACCTAACAGCGTCAGACACTTCCATAATTCACTCAAATTGTTTCTATTTGCAACTATTTTGTAATTGAAATATTCTTTCTTGACCTTCTGTATCATCCTGTTGACCTCGTTTCTTCACTTCTTATAGTCCATAAATATATCATCTGCCCTGGATTTCCTAAACTCTAGAAAGCGTTCATTTCTACGCTTAATTGCCTTTTAAAGTGTTATCATTTATCCATGGCTCTGTTCTTTTCTTAATTCTAACATGTTTCACTGGAGCCTGCTTATCTGCAGCATGTAAAAACAATGATTTAAAATGGCCCCAGGCATTCTCCACCTCGTTGCATTTCAATACAGCAGACCGGTCTAATTTGCTCAGACAATTAACAAAGATATCTGCACTATAATTCTTCATAGACCTAATCTTTTATTAAGTTATGATAATTAAAAACTGTTTTCTGAACCTTCCTACTTCAGAACATGATGGAATGATCACTGAGCCCATAGTTTACAACCCCTTGATCTATCCGACACCAACACAAGGTCAATGATGGTTTGGGTAGAAGGACAGACCGTGGTAGGCTCATTAATCAGCTGGTATAAAGCAAATAAAATAAAAAATAAAAACATCTTGGCACTACCCTCCCCCCTGGGACTTGGCCATCTTGGCACTACCCTCCCCCCTGGGACTTGGCCATCTTGGCACTATCCTCCCCCCTGGGACTTGGCCTTCTTGGCACTATCCTCCCCCCTGGGACTTGACCATCTTGGCACTACCCTCCCCCCTGGGACTTGGCCATCTTGGCACTACCCTCCCCCCTGGGACTGGGCCATCTTGGCACTATCCTCCCCCCTGGGACTTGGCCATCTTGGCACTACCCTCCCCCCTGGGACTTGGCCATATTGGCACTACCCTCCCCCCTGGGACTGGGCATCTTGGCACTATCCTCCCCCCTGGGACCTGGCATCTTGGCACTATCCCCCCCCCCCCCTGGGACTTGGCCATCTTGGCACTACCCTCTCCCCTGGGACTGGCCATCTTGGCACTACCCTCCGCCCTGTGATTTGGCATCTTAGCACTACCCTCCCCCCTGGGACTGGCCATCTTGGCACTATCCTCCCCCCTGGGACTTGGCCATCTTGGCACTATCCTCCCCCCTGGGACTTGGCCATCTTGGCACTACCCTCCCCCCTGGGACTTGGCCATCCTTGCACTCCCCTCTCCCCAGTGACTTGGCCATCTTGGCACTACCCTCTCCCCTGTGACTTGGCCATCTTGGCACTACCCTCTCCCCTGTGACTTGGCCATCTTGGCACTATCCTCCTCCCTGGGACTTGGCCATCTTGGCACTACCCTCCCCCCTGGGACTTGGCCATCTTGGCACTACCCTCCCCCCTGGGACTTGGCACTACCCTCCCCCCTGGGACTTGGCCATCTTGGCACTACCCTCCCCCCTGGGACTTGGCCATCTTGGCACTACCCTCCTCCCTGTGACTTGGCCTTCTTGGCACTATCCTCCCCCCTGGGACTTGGCCATCTTGGCACTATCCTCCTCCCTGGGACTTGGCCATCTTGGCACTACCCTCCCCCCTGGGACTTGGCCTTCTTGGCACTACCCTCCTCCCTGTGACTTGGCCTTCTTGGCACTATCCTCCCCCCTGGGACTTGGCCATCTTGGCACTACCCTCCCCCCTGGGACTTGGCCTTCTTGGCACTACCCTCCCCCCTGGGACTTGGCCTTCTTGGCACTACCCTCCTCCCTGTGACTTGGCCTTCTTGGCACTATCCTCCCCCCTGGGACTTGGCCATCTTGGCACTATCCTCCTCCCTGGGACTTGGCCATCTTGGCACTACCCTCCCCCCTGGGACTTGGCCATCTTGGCACTATCCTCCTCCCTGGCGCTGGGCATCTTGGCACTACTAGAGGGGAGGGGAGGAAAGAGATGAAGAATTAAAATCAAACTGGAAACATGCTCTGTGTGTGTGTGTGTGTGTGTGTGTGTGTGTGTGTGTGTGTGTGTGTGTGTGTGTGTGTGTGTGTGTGTGTGTGTGTGTGTGTGTGTGTGTGTGTGTGTGTGTGTGTGTTCAGTAGTCTTTTGATAAGGCAGTATAATAGCTTTGGAAAAGCCAAGGCTGTCTGAGAGAGAAACTGACTGAGTTTACTAAGGTGAGAATGATGATGGCCAAGTGCCACTTTAATAATGGGAATTGATGGAAATTATGTAAAAATTTATCACTAGCCACTTTAAACAATGCCACTTAATATAATGTTTACATACCCTACATTACTCATCTCATATGTATATGTATATACTGTAGTCTTTATCATCGACTGCATCTTGCCATCTTTATGTAATACATGTATCACTAGCCACTTTAAACTATGCCACTTTATGTTTATATACCCTACATTACTCATCTCATATGTATATGTATATACTGTACTCTATATCATCTACTGCATCTTGCCATCTTTATGTAATACATGTATCACTAGCCACTTTAAACTATGCCACCTTATGTTTACATACCCTACATTACTCATCTCATATGTATAGACTGTACACTATACCATCTACTGCATCTTGCCTATGCCGTTCTGTACCATCACTCATTCATATATCTTTATGTACATATTCTTTATCCCTTTACACTTGTGTGTATAAGGTAGTAGTTGTGGAATTGTTAGGTTAGATTACTTGTTGGTTATTACTGCATTGTCGGAACTAGAAGCACAAGCATTTCGCTACACTCGCATTAACATCTGCTAACCATGTGTATGTGACAAATAAAATTTGATTTGATGACAACTAAAAGAGGCATCACTGCAGTACCTGGTTCAAATCCAGGCTGTATCACATCTGGCTGTGATTGGGAGTCACACAGGGCGGCGCACAATTGGCCCAGCGTCGTCTGGGTTTGGCCGGGGTAGGCCGTCGTTGTAAATGAGAATTTGTTCTTAACGGACTTGCCCTAGTTTAAAAAAAGAGGGCTGTATCCAACCCTAACCCCAATAACTACTGTGGGATATGCATCAACAGAAACCTTGGGAAAATCCTCTGCATTATCATTAACAGCAGACTTGTACATTTCCGTAGTGAAAACAATGTACTGAGCAAATGTCAAATTAGCTTTTTACCAAATTATCGTACGACAGACCACGTATTCACCCTGCACACGCAGATTTACATACAAACAGACCGAAACAAAGGCAAAGTCTTCTCATGCTTTGTTGATTTCAAAAAAGCCTTTGACTCAATTTGGCATGAGGGTCTGCTATACAAATTGATGGAAAGTGGTGTTGGGGGGAAAACATATGACATCATAAAATCCATGTACACAAACAACAAGTCTGTGGTTAAAACACACATTACTTTCCACAGGGCCGTGGGGTGAGACAGGACCGTGGGGTGAGACAGGGCCGTGGGGTGAGACAGGACCGTGGGGTGAGACAGGGCCGTGGGGTGAGACAGGACCGTGGGGTGAGACAGGACCGTGGGGTGAGACAAGGCTGTGGGGTGAGACAGGACCGTGGGGTGAGACAGGGCCGTGGGGTGAGACAGGGCCGTGGGGTGAGACAGGACCGTGGGGTGAGACAGGGCCGTGGGGTGAGACAGGACCGTGGGGTGAGACAGGGCCGTGGGGTGAGACAGGACCGTGGGGTGAGACAGGACCGTGGGGTGAGACAGGACCGTGGGGTGAGACAGGGATGCAGCTTAAGCCCCACCCTCTTCAACAAGCACTACCGTTCAAAAGTTTAGGGTCACTTATAAATATCCTTGTTTTTGAAAGAAAAGCAATTTTTTTGTCCATTAAAATAACACCAAATTGAATCAGAAATACAGTGTAGACATTGTTAATATTGTAAATGACTAGTGTAGCTGGAAACGGCTGATTTTAAATGGAATCTCGTACAACGCTGTGTACCCGCAAAACACCAGTCTCAACGTCAACAGGGAAGAAGCGACTCCGGGACGCTTGCGTTCCATCCCAACTGTAAAGTCTGGTGGGGGTAGCATCATGGTTTGGGGCTGCTTTGCTGCCTCAGGGCCTGGACAGCTTGCTATCATCGACAGAAAATGAATTCCCAAGTTTACAAGACATTTAACAGGAAAATGAAAGGCTATCTGTCCGCCAATTGAAGCTCAACAGAAGTTGGGTGATGCAACAGGACAACGACCCAAAACACAGAAGTAAATCAACAACAGAATGGCTTCAACAGAAGATTATACGCCTTCTGGAGTTCAACCCGATTGAGATGCTGTGGCATAACCTAAAGAGAGCGGTTCACACCAGACATCCCAAGAATATTGCTGAACTGAAACAGTTTTGTAAAGAGGAATGGTCCAAAATTCCTCCTGACCGTTGTGCAAGTCTGATCCACAACTACAGAAAACGTTTGGTTGAGGTTATTGCTGCCAAAGGAGGGTCAACCAGTTGTTAAATCCAAGGGTTCACATACTTTTCCCACCCTGCACTGTGAATGTTTACACGGTGTGTTCAATAAAGACATGAACCCATATAATTGTTTGTTAATAGTTTAAGCAGACTGTTTGTCTATTGTTGTGACCTAGATGAAGATCAGATCAAATTTCATAACCAATTTATGCAGAAATCCAGGTAATTCCAAAGAGTTCACATACTTTTTTTTGCCACTGTATTTCCCTCAGATCACACAGACCGACAAAAAATTTGAAAAAAATATCAAATTTTGATAAACTCCCATATCTACTGGGTGAAACACCAGTCTGCAATCACAGCAGCAAGATGTGTGATCTGTTGCCACAAATGGTCAACCAGTGAAGAACAAACATCATTGTAAATACAACCCATATTTATGTTTATTTATTTTGCCTTTTTGTACTTTAACTATTTGCATATCGTTACAACACTGTATATAAACATAATATGACATTTTGAAATGTCTTTATTCTTTTGGAACTTCTGTGAG
Source organism: Salvelinus namaycush (assembly GCF_016432855.1). NCBI lineage: Eukaryota > Metazoa > Chordata > Actinopteri > Salmoniformes > Salmonidae > Salvelinus > Salvelinus namaycush. The sequence continues at coordinate 26,937,324 of NC_052342.1, read as the reverse complement.
TGTAATGTTTACTGTTCATTTTTATTGTTTATTTCACTTTTGTTTATTATCTACTTCACTTGCTTTGGCAATGTGAAACATATGTTTCCCATGGCAATAAAGCCCCTTAAATGGCGGCAGGGTAGCCTAGTGGTTTAGAGCGTTGGACTAGTAACCGAAAGGTTGCTTGAATGAATCCCCGAGCTGACAAGGTAAAAATCTGTCGTTCTGCCCCATGAACAAGGCCGTTAACCCCACTGTTCCCCGGTAGGCCGTCATTGTAAATAAGAATTTGTTCTTATCTGATTTGCCTAGTTAAATAAAGGTTAAAATTGGAGAGAGAGAGTGATTTACAGAGTCTCTAGAGTAGACTAAACATCTACACAGTGCCAGCAGAATTATCTGTAGGGATGTTCAGTGTCGGTCCTGGTACCAGTCTCAGTGTTATCTATAGGGATGTTCAGTGTCGGTCCTGGTACCTGTCTCAGTGTTATCTATAGGGATGTTCAGTGTCGGTCCTGGTACCTGTCTCAGTGTTATCTATAGGGATGTTCAGTGTCGGTCCTGGTACCTGTCTCAGTGTTATCTGTAGGGATGTTCAGTGTCGGTCCTGGTACCAGAATAGGGATGTTCAGTGTCGGTCCTGGTACCAGAATAGGGATGTTCAGTGTCGGTCCTGGTACCAGAATAGGGATGTTCAGTGTCGGACCTGGTACCTGTCTCAGTGTTATCTGTAGGGATGTTCAGTGTCGGTCCTGGTACCTGTCTCAGTGTTATCTGTAGGGATGTTCAGTGTCGGTCCTGGTACCAGAATAGGGATGTTCAGTGTCGGACCTGGTACCTGTCTCAGTGTTATCTGTAGGGATGTTCAGTGTCGGTCCTGGTACCTGTCTCAGTGTTATCTGTAGGGATGTTCAGTGTCGGTCCTGGTACCAGAATAGGGATGTTCAGTGTCGGACCTGGTACCTGTCTCAGTGTTATCTGTAGGGATGTTCAGTGTCGGTCCTGGTACCAGAATAGGGATGTTCAGTGTCGGTCCTGGTACCTGTCTCAGTGTTATCTGTAGGGATGTTCAGTGTCGGTCCTGGTACCTGTCTCAGTGTTATCTGTAGGGATGTTCAGTGTCGGTCCTGGTACGTGTCTCAGTGTTATCTGTAGGGATGTTCAGTGTCGGTCCTGGTACCTGTCTCAGTGTTATCTGTAGGGATGTTCAGTGTCGGTCCTGGTACCTGTCTCAGTGTTATCTGTAGGGATGTTCAGTGTCGGTCCTGGTACCTGTCTCAGTGTTATCTGTAGGGATGTTCAGTGTCGGTCCTGGTACCTGTCTCAGTGTTATCTGTAGGGATGTTCAGTGTCGGTCCTGGTACCTGTCTCAGTGTTATCTGTAGGGATGTTCAGTGTCGGTCCTGGTACCAGAATAGGGATGTTCAGTGTCGGACCTGGTACCTGTCTCAGTGTTATCTGTAGGGATGTTCAGTGTCGGTCCTGGTACCTGTCTCAGTGTTATCTGTAGGGATGTTCAGTGTCGGTCCTGGTACCAGAATAGGGATGTTCAGTGTCGGACCTGGTACCTGTCTCAGTGTTATCTGTAGGGATGTTCAGTGTCGGTCCTGGTACCTGTCTCAGTGTTATCTGTAGGGATGTTCAGTGTCGGTCCTGGTACCAGAATAGGGATGTTCAGTGTCGGACCTGGTACCTGTCTCAGTGTTATCTGTAGGGATGTTCAGTGTCGGTCCTGGTACCAGAATAGGGATGTTCAGTGTCGGTCCTGGTACCTGTCTCAGTGTTATCTGTAGGGATGTTCAGTGTCGGTCCTGGTACCAGAATAGGGATGTTCAGTGTCGGTCCTGGTACCTGTCTCAGTGTTATCTGTAGGGATGTTCAGTGTCGGTCCTGGTACCAGAATAGGGATGTTCAGTGTCGGTCCTGGTACCTGTCTCAGTGTTATCTGTAGGGATGTTCAGTGTCGGTCCTGGTACCTGTCTCAGTGTTATCTATAGGGATGTTCAGTGTTGGTCCTGGTACCTGTCTCAGTGTTATCTATAGGGATGTTCAGTGTCGGTCCTGGTACCAGAATAGGGATGTTCAGTGTCGGTCCTGGTACCAGAATAGGGATGTTCAGTGTCGGTCCTGGTACCAGTCTCAGTGTTATCTGTAGGGATGTTCAGTGTCGGTCCTGGTACCTGTCTCAGTGTTATCTGTAGGGATGTTCAGTGTCGGTCCTGGTACCAGAATAGGGATGTTCAGTGTCGGTCCTGGTACCAGAATAGGGATGTTCAGTGTCGGTCCTGGTACCTGTCTCAGTGTTATCTGTAGGGATGTTCAGTGTCGGTCCTGGTACCTGTCTCAGTGTTATCTATAGGGATGTTCAGTGTCGGTCCTGGTACCAGTCTCAGTGTTATCTGTAGGGATGTTCAGTGTCGGTCCTGGTACCAGAATAGGGATGTTCAGTGTCGGTCCTGGTACCTGTCTCAGTGTTATCTGTAGGGATGTTCAGTGTCGGTCCTGGTACCAGAATAGGGATGTTCCGTGTCGGTCCTGGTACCTGTCTCAGTGTTATCTGTAGGGATGTTCAGTGTCGGTCCTGGTACCTGAATAGGGATGTTCAGTGTCGGTCCTGGTACCAGAATAGGGATGTTCAGTGTCGGTCCTGGTACCTGTCTCAGTGTTATCTGTAGGGATGTTCAGTGTCGGTCCTGGTACCTGTCTCAGTGTTATCTGTAGGGATGTTCAGTGTCGGTCCTGGTACCAGAATAGGGATGTTCAGTGTCGGTCCTGGTACCTGTCTCAGTGTTATCTATAGGGATGTTCAGTGTCGGTCCTGGTACCAGAATAGGGATGTTCAGTGTCGGTCCTGGTACCTGTCTCAGTGTTATCTGTAGGGATGTTCAGTGTCGGTCCTGGTACCAGAATAGGGATGTTCAGTGTCGGTCCTGGTACCAGTCTCAGTGTTATCTGTAGGGATGTTCAGTGTCGGTCCTGGTACCAGAATAGGGATGTTCAGTGTCGGTCCTGGTACCAGAATAGGGATGTTCCGTGTCGGTCCTGGTACCTGTCTCAGTGTTATCTGTAGGGATGTTCAGTGTCGGTCCTGGTACCTGTCTCAGTGTTATCTGTAGGGATGTTCAGTGTCGGTCCTGGTACCAGAATAGGGATGTTCAGTGTCGGTCCTGGTACCAGAATAGGGATGTTCAGTGTCGGTCCTGGTACCAGTCTCAGTGTTATCTGTAGGGATGTTCAGTGTCGGTCCTGGTACCTGTCTCAGTGTTATCTGTAGGGATGTTCAGTGTCGGTCCTGGTACCTGTCTCAGTGTTATCTGTAGGGATGTTCAGTGTCGGTCCTGGTACCAGAATAGGGATGTTCAGTGTCGGTCCTGGTACCTGTCTCAGTGTTATCTGTAGGGATGTTCAGTGTCGGTCCTGGTACCTGTCTCAGTGTTATCTGTAGGGATGTTCAGTGTCGGTCCTGGTACCAGAATAGGGATGTTCAGTGTCGGTCCTGGTACCAGTCTCAGTGTTATCTGTAGGGATGTTCAGTGTCGGTCCTGGTACCAGTCTCAGTGTTATCTATAGGGATGTTCAGTGTCGGTCCTGGTACCTGTCTCAGTGTTATCTGTAGGGATGTTCAGTGTCGGTCCTGGTACCAGAATAGGGATGTTCAGTGTCGGTCCTGGTACCAGTCTCAGTGTTATCTGTAGGGATGTTCAGTGTCGGTCCTGGTACCAGTCTCAGTGTTATCTATAGGGATGTTCAGTGTCGGTCCTGGTACCTGTCTCAGTGTTATCTGTAGGGATGTTCAGTGTCGGTCCTGGTACCAGAATAGGGATGTTCCGTGTCGGTCCTGGTACCAGTCTCAGTGTTATCTATAGGGATGTTCAGTGTCGGTCCTGGTACCTGTCTCAGTGTTATCTGTAGGGATGTTCAGTGTCGGTCCTGGTACCAGAATAGGGATGTTCAGTGTCGGTCCTGGTACCAGAATAGGGATGTTCAGTGTCGGTCCTGGTACCAGTCTCAGTGTTATCTATAGGGATGTTCAGTGTCGGTCCTGGTACCAGTCTCAGTGTTATCTATAGGGATGTTCAGTGTCGGTCCTGGTACCAGAATAGGGATGTTCAGTGTCGGTCCTGGTACCAGTCTCAGTGTTATCTGTAGGGATGTTCAGTGTCGGTCCTGGTACCTGAATAGGGATGTTCAGTGTCGGTCCTGGTACCAGAATAGGGATGTTCAGTGTCGGTCCTGGTACCTGTCTCAGTGTTATCTGTAGGGATGTTCAGTGTCGGTCCTGGTACCAGAATAGGGATGTTCAGTGTCGGTCCTGGTACCTGTCTCAGTGTTATCTATAGGGATGTTCAGTGTCGGTCCTGGTACCAGTCTCAGTGTTATCTATAGGGATGTTCAGTGTCGGTCCTGGTACCTGTCTCAGTGTTATCTATAGGGATGTTCAGTGTCGGTCCTGGTACCAGAATAGGGATGTTCAGTGTCGGTCCTGGTACCAGTCTCAGTGTTATCTATAGGGATGTTCAGTGTCGGTCCTGGTACCTGTCTCAGTGTTATCTATAGGGATGTTCAGTGTCGGTCCTGGTACCTGTCTCAGTGTTATCTGTAGGGATGTTCAGTGTCGGTCCTGGTACCAGAATAGGGATGTTCAGTGTCGGTCCTGGTACCAGTCTCAGTGTTATCTATAGGGATGTTCAGTGTCGGTCCTGGTACCTGTCTCAGTGTTATCTATAGGGATGTTCAGTGTCGGTCCTGGTACCTGTCTCAGTGTTATCTGTAGGGATGTTCAGTGTCGGTCCTGGTACCAGAATAGGGATGTTCAGTGTCGGTCCTGGTACCAGTCTCAGTGTTATCTATAGGGATGTTCAGTGTCGGTCCTGGTACCTGTCTCAGTGTTATCTATAGGGATGTTCAGTGTCGGTCCTGGTACCAGAATAGGGATGTTCAGTGTCGGTCCTGGTACCTGTCTCAGTGTTATCTGTAGGGATGTTCAGTGTCGGTCCTGGTACCAGAATAGGGATGTTCAGTGTCGGTCCTGGTACCTGTCTCAGTGTTATCTATAGGGATGTTCAGTGTCGGTCCTGGTACCAGTCTCAGTGTTATCTATAGGGATGTTCAGTGTCGGTCCTGGTACCTGTCTCAGTGTTATCTGTAGGGATGTTCAGTGTCGGTCCTGGTACCAGAATAGGGATGTTCCGTGTCGGTCCTGGTACCAGAATAGGGATGTTCAGTGTCGGTCCTGGTACCTGTGTAGGGATGTTCAGTGTCGGTCCTGGTACCAGAATAGGGATGTTCAGTGTCGGTCCTGGTACCTGTCTCAGTGTTATCTGTAGGGATGTTCAGTGTCGGTCCTGGTACCAGTCTCAGTGTTATCTGTAGGGATGTTCAGTGTCGGTCCTGGTACCAGAATAGGGATGTTCAGTGTCGGTCCTGGTACCAGTCTCAGTGTTATCTGTAGGGATGTTCAGTGTCGGTCCTGGTACCTGTCTCAGTGTTATCTGTAGGGATGTTCAGTGTCGGTCCTGGTACCAGAATAGGGATGTTCAGTGTCGGTCCTGGTACCAGAATAGGGATGTTCAGTGTCGGTCCTGGTACCTGTCTCAGTGTTATCTATAGGGATGTTCAGTGTCGGTCCTGGTACCAGAATAGGGATGTTCAGTGTCGGTCCTGGTACCAGTCTCAGTGTTATCTATAGGGATGTTCAGTGTCGGTCCTGGTACCAGTCTCAGTGTTATCTATAGGGATGTTCAGTGTCGGTCCTGGTACCTGTCTCAGTGTTATCTGTAGGGATGTTCAGTGTCGGTCCTGGTACCAGAATAGGGATGTTCAGTGTCGGTCCTGGTACCAGTCTCAGTGTTATCTATAGGGATGTTCAGTGTCGGTCCTGGTACCTGTCTCAGTGTTATCTGTAGGGATGTTCAGTGTCGGTCCTGGTACCAGAATAGGGATGTTCAGTGTCGGTCCTGGTACCTGTCTCAGTGTTATCTGTAGGGATGTTCAGTGTCGGTCCTGGTACCTGTCTCAGTGTTATCTGTAGGGATGTTCAGTGTCGGTCCTGGTACCAGAATAGGGATGTTCAGTGTCGGACCTGGTACCTGTCTCAGTGTTATCTGTAGGGATGTTCAGTGTCGGTCCTGGTACCTGTCTCAGTGTTATCTGTAGGGATGTTCAGTGTCGGTCCTGGTACCAGAATAGGGATGTTCAGTGTCGGTCCTGGTACCAGTCTCAGTGTTATCTATAGGGATGTTCAGTGTCGGTCCTGGTACCTGTCTCAGTGTTATCTGTAGGGATGTTCAGTGTCGGTCCTGGTACCAGTCTCAGTGTTATCTATAGGGATGTTCAGTGTCGGTCCTGGTACCTGTCTCAGTGTTATCTATAGGGATGTTCAGTGTCGGTCCTGGTACCTGTCTCAGTGTTATCTATAGGGATGTTCAGTGTCGGTCCTGGTACCTGTCTCAGTGTTATCTGTAGGGATGTTCAGTGTCGGTCCTGGTACCTGTCTCAGTGTTATCTGTAGGGATGTTCAGTGTCGGTCCTGGTACCTGTCTCAGTGTTATCTATAGGGATGTTCAGTGTCGGTCCTGGTACCTGTCTCAGTGTTATCTATAGGGATGTTCAGTGTCGGTCCTGGTACCTGTCTCAGTGTTATCTGTAGGGATGTTCAGTGTCGGTCCTGGTACCAGAATAGGGATGTTCAGTGTCGGTCCTGGTACCAGTCTCAGTGGACCCAAACCCGTCTGGTTTTCATCCTCTCTAATCAGTTACACCTGGAACACCAGGTGAGTGCAATTAACTACCAGGTAGAAACAAAAAAACAGACGTTTTTTCAGCCCTCCAGGACCGACATTGAACATCCCTGGTAAAGAGGTAGAGTCCAGATTAGAGGCAGGGACATAGGGGGGTAATTCTCTAAGGGTTAAAACCGTAGTTTCTATAAAACCTCCAGCCATTTTTACTGTTTCAGATAGACCCACCGTCACCGCCCACACCCCGACAGTCACCACAGGCCACGCCCCCGTCTTCATGGCGACCACCGTCATGGCCCCTCCGCCCTACCAGCCGGTCAGTGTGAAGCAGCTGGATTCAGTCAACAGTGAGGAGGACGGAACAGAGTACCTGTGGCTGTCACACTGCCAGAGCAAGACACCACACAGGTACACACACACATAGAGATACACACACACACACACACACACACACACACACACACACATAGAGATACACACACACACACACACACTAACACACACACATAGAGATACACACACACACACACACACACACATAGAGATACACACACACACACACACACACACACACATAGAGATACACACACACACACACACACACACACACACACACATAGAGATACATACACAAAGATACACACACACACATAGAGATACATACACAAAGATACACACACACACATAGAGATACATACACAAAGATACACACACACACATAGAGATACACACACACACACACACACATAGAGATACACACACACACACACACACACAGAGATACATACACAAAGATACACACACACACACATAGAGATACACACACAAAGATACACACACACACACACACACACACACACACACACACACACACACACACACACACACACACACACACACACACACACACACACACACACACACACATAGAGATACACACACACACACACATAGAGATACATACACAAAGATACACACACACACATAGAGATACATACACAAAGATACACACACACACATAGAGATACATACACACACACACACACACACACACACACACACACACACACACACACACACACACACACACACACACACACACACACACACACACACACACACATAGAGATACATACACACACACACACACACACACACACACACACACATAGAGATGCACACACACACACACACACACACACATAGAGATACATACACACACACACACATAGAGATACATACACACACGCACACACACACACACGCATGCACACGCACACACACACACACACACACACACACACACACACACACACACACACACACACACACACACACACACACACACACACACACACACACACACACACACACACACACAGGTCACCTGTAAGAAGAGAGTTATCAAAATCATGTTGATAATGTCTTGTCTTCCTTGTTACAGAAATACTTCATTTCAAAATTAAAGTGTTTCAGAATAATAGTCCTCCTGGTCTGTATTTCTCTGTTTCAGGCCTCCAGTTAGTTCCTACCACTCCACCTCCTCTGACACAACAGACTACAATGACAACACTCTCCCGTCCCACTGGCCTCCTCCCTCTTCTTCCTCCTCCTCTTCCTCACCCTCCTCCCTCGCTAAAGACCTCCCCCCTCACGCCCACACCGCCATTGGCCCCTGGGCCGTCGCCACGGAGACCAACCCTTTTAGCCAATCGCAGGACAGCGTGTTAACCCCTGAACTCCGTAGGGGCTGGACTAGGGGCCACCCGTCCCCCCACCCCAGAAAACACTCCCTCCAGCTGCAGGCTGTGTCTCTCCCTCCCATCTGTAAGGACACGGTCTTCAACACAGGGATAAACAGTATAAACACTAAATCAGACAGTATGAATTCTAATAGCAACACAACTTACCAGGTACCCTCCTCTACTCCTACCGCAAGGTAAGCACTTATTGTTTTGTGTTGTTTTCTAAAAAACTAGCAACTATTTTAACAGTCTGTTTACTGTTTACACTTATTGTTTGTTTGCTCTTATCCAGAGCGTCTTAGAAGTAGAGCATTCATCTTTATGTATTTAGTGAGATGTCTGTGATTGATTTTATTGATTGTTCATCTGTTGCTAATTAGTCTCTCTCTCTCTCTCTCTCTCTCTCTCTCTCTCTCTCTCTCTCTCTCTCTCTCTCTCTCTCTCTCTCTCTCTCTCTCTCTCTCTCTCTCTCTCTCTCTCTCTCTCTCTCTCTCTCTCTCTCTCTCTCTCTCTCTCTCTCTCTCTCTCTCTGTCCCTCTCTCTCTCTCTCTCTCTCTCTCTCTCTCTCTGTCCCTCTGTCTCTCTGTCTCTCTCTCTCTCTGTGTCTCTCTCTCTCCCTCTCTCCATCCACCCCCAGCTCCCCCACACCAGGTCAGGGTGACTCCTCCACCCCTCCACCACGCCCCCCCAAGCCCCTGGTCTCTGCCCCAGCCGAGGTGTCTTCTCTGGCCACTCTGTCGACCTCACTCTACCGGTCTGCTTCGGAACCAGAGAGCAGCTATGGAGGAGGAGGAGGAGGTAGAGGAGGAGAAGGACAGGGAGGAAGGGGAGAAAGAGGCAACAATCCCAGAGCACCTCGTTGTAACACTATAGCTACCTCAGGCTACACACACACAGGTGAGAGAGACACACTCACACACACACACACACACACACACACACACACACACACACACACACACACACACACACACACACACACACACACACACGGGTGAAAGTGTTTTTTCTTTCTCACCCATCTACACACAAATCCCCAATAATGACAAAGTGAAACACATTATAGTTTTCTTTTAGCGAATTTACTGAAAATGAAATACAGAAATATCTCATCTACCTAAGCATTCTCAGTCAACACATGTTAGAATCACTTTTTGCAGCGATTACAGCTGGGAGTCTTTCTGGGTAAGTCTCTAAGAGCTTTGTACACCTGGATTGTACAATATTAGCCCATTATTATTTTCTAAACTCTTCGAGTTCTGTCAAATTGGTTGTTGATCATTGATAAATGATTTGACCTTGTGTTTTAGGTTATTGTCCTGCTGAAAGGGGAATTTGTCCCCCATTGTCTGTCTGAAAGCAGACTGAACCAGGTTTTCCTCTAGGATTTTTCCTGTGCTTAGCTCCATTCCATTTATTTTTTATCCTGAAAAACTCCCCAGTCCTTAACAATTACAAGCATACCCTGAACATGATGCAGCCACCACTATGCTTGAAAATATGGAGAGTGGTCCTCAGTGATGTGTTGTGCTGGATTTGCCCCAAACATAACGCTTTGTATTCTGGACATAAAGTTAATTTCTTTACCACATTTTTTGCCGTAATACTTTAGTGCCTTATTGCAAACAGGATGCATGTTTTGGAATATTTTAATTCTGTACAGGCTTCCTTTTCACTCTGTCATTTAGGTTAGTATTGTGAAGTAACTACAATGTTGTTGATCCATCCTCAGTTTTCTCCTATCACAGCCATTAAACACTGTAATTGTTTTAAAGTCACCATAGACCTCATGGTGAAATCCCTGAGCGGTTTCCTTCCTCTCCGGCAACTAAGTTAGGAAGGACGCCTGTATCTGTGAAGTGACTATGTGTATGGATTAGGGCTGATCACGTTTAGTCAACTGGTCGATTGTTCAGTCAACAGGCTGTTGGTTGACCGAGATCGTTTTCTGTCCAGCAGTGGCAAATAAATAAACAAACTGTATGACACAAGACACTTGTTTGACTCACACATGTCTCAGTGGACTAATCCATTACCTGTCTCAGTGGACTAATCCATTACCTGTCTGAGTGGACTAATCCATTACCTGTCTCAGTGGACTAATCCATTACCTGTCTCAGTGGACTAATCCATTACCTGTCTCAGTGGACTAATCCATTACCTGTCTCAGTGGACTAATCCATTACCTGTCTCAGTGGACTAATCCATTACCTGCCTCAGTGGACTAATCCATTGCCTGTCTCAGTGGACTAATCATTACCTGTCTCAGTGGACTAATCCGTTGCCTGTCTGAGTGGACTAATCCATTGCCTGTGAGTGGACTAATCCATTGCCTGTCTCAGTGGATTATTCCATTACCTGTCTCAGTGGACTAATCCATTACCTGTCTGAGTGGACTAATCCATTGCCTGTCTCAGTGGACTAATCCATTACCTGTCTGAGTGGACTAATCCATTGCCTGTCTCAGTGGACTAATCCATTGCCTGTCTCAGTGGACTAATCCATTACCTGTCTGAGTGGACTAATCCATTGCCTGTCTCAGTGGACTAATCCATTGCCTGTCTCAGTGGACTAATCCATTGCCTGTCTCAGTGGACTAATCCATTACCTGTCTGAGTGGACTAATCCATTGCCTGTCTCAGTGGACTAATCCATTGCCTGTCTCAGTGGACTAATCCATTGCCTGTCTCAGTGGACTAATCCATTGCCTGTGAGTGGACTAATCCATTGCCTGTCTCAGTGGATTAATCCATTGCCTGTCTCAGTGGACTAATCCATTGCCTGTCTCAGTGGACTAATCCATTGCCTGTCTCGGTGGACTAATCCATTGCCTGTCTCAGTGGACTAATCCATTGCCTGTCTCAGTGGACTAATCCATTACCTGTCTCAGTGGACTAATCCATTACCTGTCTCAGTGGACTAATCCATTGCCTGTCTCAGTGGACTAATCCATTACCTGTCTCAGTGGACTAATCCGTTGCCTGTCTCAGTGGACTAATCCGTTGCCTGTCTCAGTGGACTAATCCATTACCTGTCTCAGTGGACTAATCCGTTGCCTGTCTCAGTGGACTAATCCATTACCTGTCTCAGTGGACTAATCCATTGCCTGTCTCAGTGGACTAATCCATTACCTGTCTCAGTGGACTAATCCATTACCTGTCTCAGTGGACTAATCCATTACCTGTCTCAGTGGACTAATCCGTTGCCTGTCTCAGTGGACTAATCCGTTGCCTGTCTCAGTGGACTAATCCATTACCTGTCTCAGTGGACTAATCCGTTGCCTGTCTCAGTGGACTAATCCATTACCTGTCTCAGTGGACTAATCCATTGCCTGTCTCAGTGGACTAATCCATTACCTGTCTCAGTGGACTAATCCATTGCCTGTCTCAGTGGACTAATCCATTACCTGTCTCAGTGGACTAATCCATTGCCTGTCTCAGTGGACTAATCCATTACCTGTCTCAGTGGACTAATCCATTGCCTGTCTCAGTGGACTAATCCATTGCCTGTCTCAGTGGACTAATCCATTACCTGTCTCAGTGGACTAATCCATTACCTGTCTCAGTGGACTAATCCATTACCTGTCTCAGTGGACTAATCCATTACCTGTCTCAGTGGACTAATCCATTGCCTGTCTCAGTGGACTAATCCATTACCTGTCTCAGTGGACTAATCCATTACCTGTCTCAGTGGACTAATCCATTGCCTGTCTCAGTGGACTAATCCATTGCCTGTCTCAGTGGACTAATCCATTACCTGTCTCAGTGGACTAATCCATTGCCTGTCTCAGTGGACTAATCCATTGCCTGTCTCAGTGGACTAATCCATTGCCTGTCTCAGTGGACTAATCCATTGCCTGTCTCAGTGGACTAATCCATTACCTGTCTCAGTGGACTAATCCATTGCCTGTCTCAGTGGACTAATCCATTGCCTGTCTCAGTGGACTAATCCATTGCCTGTCTCAGTGGACTAATCCATTGCCTGTCTGAGTGGACTAATCCATTGCCTGTCTCAGTGGACTAATCCATTGCCTGTCTCAGTGGACTAATCCATTGCCTGTCTCAGTGGACTAATCCATTGCCTGTCTGAGTGGACTAATCCATTGCCTGTCTCAGTGGACTAATCCATTACCTGTCTCAGTGGACTAATCCATTGCCTGTCTCAGTGGACTAATCCATTACCTGTCTCAGTGGACTAATCCATTACCTGTCTCAGTGGACTAATCCATTGCCTGTCTCAGTGGACTAATCCATTGCCTGTCTCAGTGGACTAATCCATTGCCTGTCTCAGTGGACTAATCCATTGCCTGTCTCAGTGGACTAATCCATTGCCTGTCTCAGTGGACTAATCCATTGCCTGTCTCAGTGGACTAATCCATTGCCTGTCTCAGTGGACTAATCCATTGCCTGTCTCAGTGGACTAATCCATTGCCTGTCTCAGTGGACTAATCCATTGCCTGTCTCAGTGGACTAATCCATTACCTGTCTCAGTGGACTAATCCATTGCCTGTCTCAGTGGACTAATCCATTGCCTGTCTCAGTGGACTAATCCATTACCTGTCTCAGTGGACTAATCCATTGCCTGTCTCAGTGGACTAATCCATTGCCTGTCTCAGTGGACTAATCCATTGCCTGTCTCAGTGGACTAATCCATTGCCTGTCTCAGTGGACTAATCCATTACCTGTCTCAGTGGACTAATCCATTGCCTGTCTCAGTGGACTAATCCATTGCCTGTCTCAGTGGACTAATCCATTGCCTGTCTCAGTGGACTAATCCATTGCCTGTCTGAGTGGACTAATCCATTGCCTGTCTCAGTGGACTAATCCATTGCCTGTCTCAGTGGACTAATCCATTGCCTGTCTCAGTGGACTAATCCATTGCCTGTCTGAGTGGACTAATCCATTGCCTGTCTCAGTGGACTAATCCATTACCTGTCTCAGTGGACTAATCCATTGCCTGTCTCAGTGGACTAATCCATTACCTGTCTGAGTGGACTAATCCATTGCCTGTCTCAGTGGACTAATCCATTGCCTGTCTCAGTGGACTAATCCATTGCCTGTCTCAGTGGACTAATCCATTACCTGTCTGAGTGGACTAATCCATTGCCTGTCTCAGTGGACTAATCCATTGCCTGTCTCAGTGGACTAATCCATTGCCTGTCTCAGTGGACTAATCCATTGCCTGTCTCAGTGGACTAATCCATTGCCTGTGAGTGGACTAATCCATTGCCTGTCTCAGTGGATTAATCCATTGCCTGTCTCAGTGGACTAATCCATTACCTGTCTCAGTGGACTAATCCATTGCCTGTCTCAGTGGACTAATCCATTACCTGTCTCAGTGGACTAATCCATTACCTGTCTCAGTGGACTAATCCATTGCCTGTCTCAGTGGACTAATCCATTACCTGTCTCAGTGGACTAATCCATTGCCTGTCTCAGTGGACTAATCCATTGCCTGTCTCAGTGGACTAATCCATTACCTGTCTCAGTGGACTAATCCATTACCTGTCTGAGTGGACTAATCCATTACCTGTCTCAGTGGACTAATCCATTACCTGTCTCAGTGGACTAATCCATTGCCTGTCTCAGTGGACTAATCCATTACCTGTCTCAGTGGACTAATCCATTACCTGTCTCAGTGGACTAATCCATTACCTGTCTCATTGGACTAATCCATTGCCTGTCTCAGTGGACTAATCCATTACCTGTCTCAGTGGACTAATCCATTGCCTGTCTCAGTGGACTAATCCATTACCTGTCTCAGTGGACTAATCCATTACCTGTCTCAGTGGACTAATCCATTACCTGTCTCAGTGGACTAATCCATTGCCTGTCTCAGTGGACTAATCCATTACCTGTCTCAGTGGACTAATCCATTGCCTGTCTCAGTGGACTAATCCATTGCCTGTCTCAGTGGACTAATCCATTGCCTGTCTCAGTGGACTAATCCATTGCCTGTCTCAGTGGACTAATCCATTACCTGTCTCAGTGGACTAATCCATTGCCTGTCTCAGTGGACTAATCCATTGCCTGTCTCAGTGGACTAATCCATTACCTGTCTCAGTGGACTAATCCGTTGCCTGTCTCAGTGGACTAATCCGTTGCCTGTCTCAGTGGACTAATCCATTACCTGTCTCAGTGGACTAATCCGTTGCCTGTCTCAGTGGACTAATCCATTACCTGTCTCAGTGGACTAATCCATTGCCTGTCTCAGTGGACTAATCCATTGCCTGTCTCAGTGGACTAATCCATTGTAGAGGCCACAGGGATGGCACACAAGTAGTACATCGTTAATTGTTAAATCCCATAATTTTTCATCGACAATGTTTCTTTGGTTTAGGTAATTTCTGCGTTCAATATATTATTATTAGTTGTCATTGTAGGCGTTGGCACGTTGTTTACAGAGCGTACAACCTAGGCTACACTTGGTTTATTTAACTCCATTTATAAATTGTCAATTTATTAATTGTCTTTTGTTCTGAGCGCTGGAGTTGTGTAAATAAGACACCCATTCAGATATATTAGTCCCAATATTACTGTAGCATGTAGGCTATGCAAATGTATCTGTCACAAGAAAAGTACCAGCTGATGAGATGATACGTACATGGTGAACTGCGCTCCATCTGAGATGCTCGTTGACAGGGAGAAAGAGATGAAGCGAGATGGGTTTAACTCCCGTCAAAAACGGTTCACGATAAGCAGACTGATATGCAGAGTGATAAACAGACAGCCTGCCTTCCCACCTTTGGGACAACGGCACACATTGTTAGGCTGGAAACAAGACCATCTCATCATTATATACAGTATCTCTGGTGTTAATGAAACAAGACCATCTCATCATTATATACAGTATCTCTGGTGTTAATGAAACAAGACCATCTCATTATTATATACAGTATCTCTGGTGTTAATGAAACAAGACCATCTCATTATTATATACAGTATCTCTGGTGTTAATGAAACAAGACCATCTCATCATTATATACAGTATCTCTGGTGTTGATGAAACAAGACCATCTCATTATTATATACAGTATCTCTGGTGTTGATGAAACAAGACCATCTCATCATTATATACAGTATCTCTGGTGTTAATGAAACAAGACCATCTCATCATTATATACAGTATCTCTGGTGTTAATGAAACAAGACCATCTCATCATTATATACAGTATCTCTGGTGTTAATGAAACAAGACCATCTCATCATTATATACAGTATCTCTGGTGTTGATGAAACAAGACCATCTCATCATTATATACAGTATCTCTGGTGTTAATGAAACAAGACCATCTCATCATTATATACAGTAGCTCTGGTGTTGATGAAACAAGACCATCTCATCATTATAGACAGTATCTCTGGTGTTGATGAAACAAGACCATCTCATCATTATATACAGTATCTCTGGTGTTAATGAAGCAAGACCATCTCATCATTATATACAGTATCTCTGGTGTTGATGAAACAAGACCATCTCATCATTATATACAGTATCTCTGGTGTTGATGAAACAAGACCATCTCATCATTATAGACAGTATCTCTGGTGTTGATGAAACAAGACCATCTCATCATTATAGACAGTATCTCTGGTGTTAATGAAACAAGACCATCTCATCATTATGTATAGGATCTCTGACGTTGCTGATCATGCAGATAGCAGAACAGAGAATGCCGTAGAGAGAGAATCCAGATTTAGATGTCACATGTTATTTAACGGTTCCATTTCAAGTCATGCTATTCATAGAAATAATTTATAATCATTTTACCGGGTTCTCGCAGTTATTTATCCCCGGGAAACGCGAGTGGGTTTGGGCGGGAAATCTCGGTAACTTGGTTCCCGCTATTGAAACCTCACACACACACACAGGTGAGAGACAGCACACACAGATACAGAAACACCACACAATCTCAATTTTGTTATGTCTTATGCGTGTGTTACAGGCACAGGTTCCCAGGAGAGCTATGCTGTACCAAGGTCCCTCGCTGACCAGACCAGACTCAGCATGTCTGACCAGACCAGACCCAACATGTCTGACCAGACCAGACCCAACATGTCTGACCAGACCAGAGCCAGCATGTCTGACCAGACCAGAGCCAGCATGTCTGACCAGACCAGAGCCAGCATGTTTGAATTTAGCGACAGCTTCAACAGCTACTTTGTGAGTACATCTGCGGTTTTAACATTTTTATAACTATCAATGAATAAGATATGTTACTAATATAGACCAACAAAGAATTCATCAACTAGCTAGTTACTAGGATACTATAATATATATTACTAATATAGACCAACAAAGAATTCATCAACTAGCTAGTTACTAGGATACTATAATATATGTTACTAATATAGACCAACAAAGAATTCATCAACTAGCTAGTTACTAGGATACTATAATATATATTACTAATATAGACCAACAAAGAATTCATCAACTAGCTAGTTACTAGGATACTATAATATATATTACTAATATAGACCAACAAAGAATTCATCAACTAGCTAGTTACTAGGATACTATAATATATGTTACTAATATAGACCAACAAAGAATTCATCAACTAGCTAGTTACTAGGATACTATAATATATATTACTAATATAGACCAACAAAGAATTCATCAACTAGCTAGTTACTAGGATACTATAATATATGGTACTAATATAGACCAACAAAGAATTCATCAACTAGCTAGTTACTAGGATACTATAATATATGGTACTAATATAGACCAACAAAGAATTCATCAACTAGCTAGTTACTAGGATACTATAATATATGGTACTAATATAGACCAACAAAGAATTCATCAACTAGCTAGTTACTAGGATACTATAATATATGTTACTAATATAGACCAACAAAGAATTAATCAACTAGCTAGTTACTAGGATACTATAATATATGTTACTAATATAGACCAACAAAGAATTCATCAACTAGCTAGTTACTAGGATACTATAATATATATTACTAATATAGACCAACAAAGAATTCATCAACTAGCTAGTTACTAGGATACTATAATATATGTTACTAATATAGACCAACAAAGAATTCATCAACTAGCTAGTTACTAGGATACTATAATATATGGTACTAATATAGACCAACAAAGAATTCATCAACTAGCTAGTTACTAGGATACTATAATATATGGTACTAATATAGACCAACAAAGAATTAATCAACTAGCTAGTTACTAGGATACTATAATATATATTACTAATATAGACCAACAAAGAATTCATCAACTAGCTAGTTACTAGGATACTATAATATATGGTACTAATATAGACCAACAAAGAATTAATCAACTAGCTAGTTACTAGGAGTGGATACTAAAAGATTTGGTCGGTGCGACAATAGCAGGCTTTTGGTTGAAGAAAAATATAACAAAATATATGGATGAGCAGTGACAGAGCGGCTAAGATGCAATAGATAGTAAAGAATAGATAGTGAAGGATACATTATATACATGAGATGTGTAATGTGAGATATGTAAACATTCTTAAAGTGACATTATTAAAGGGACGAGTGTTCCGTTTATTAAAGTGACCAATGATATCAAGTCTGTAGGTAGGCAGCCGCCTCCCTGTGCTAGTGGAGTTGGGGGCGTGCAGGCTTTTGGTTGAAGCTCCGTGTTATACTCCATTTCCCGATGATGTCGTTCTCATCATAACTAAGCCAATATGACAACGATGTCGATGAAAATGTACTAATCACCTTGATTGGAAGTACACAACACACTCCCTGCCTTTCATCATGAGCCATCCGGCTGTTACCGAGAGCCACTTACCGGATTTTGAACAGGGTTGTTAGCATTCGGGGGGGAAAAAAGTACATTTTTAGCCCCGACCTAGCTGAATATCTAGGCATCGGATAAGTAGGAATCTACAGCATTCATAAAGTGACCATTAGACTTGCCACCTTTCGGACTGAATAAGTTTATAGGGACAAAAGTTTTGATTAAATGTATAATTTATCACTCTCACATGCCAATACAGAAACAATACTTTTGTGTAGCATTTCTGACAATGCAAAAATATTTTTCAGCCAAAACTCAAGAGATCCAGCACCGGGTCAAGCAACTCTGTTTCTCGACAACAATACCAATAATAAGAACTGGATGAGAACCAACCTAGGCTACTGTAGATACAAAAAAGGGTTCCAAAAGGGTTCTTCGGCTGTCCCCATTGGAGAACCCTTTTTGGATCCAGGTAAAACCCGGTTTGGTTCCAGGTAGAACCCTTTTGGGTTCCATGTAGAACCCTAGATTCTAGATGGAACCCGAAAGGGTTTTACCTGAAACCAAAAAGGGTTCTTCAAAAGGTTCTCCTATGTGACAGCCGAAGAACCCTTTTTGGTTCTAGATTTGGTTCTAAATTTTTTCAAAGATTGTAGCTAGCTAAATGTTGGAATTCAAGCTGAGGTTAATAAAAAATGCACGAATATATTTTGATTAGCTATGTAGCTAGCACCAGTCAGCTGAAAGCTAGCTAGCTAACGAACAGGCCTAGAAAGGTAGATATCTATATTTGGTTATGAAAGGTTTTTACACAAATTACTTCAGCCATTAGCTAGCTAGCTAGGGCCAGACAACAACAGCTGACCTCGACACAGAAGCTAGCTTACGTTAGCGCTCATCCCAAATGCTGTTCCTACATTTTTCGTTCTCTCCACAAAACTAACACCAAACGTTGGGCAAATTGTCACGCTGCTACCTTACAATGCATGCAATGGGCTTTTGCATTACTAGCTAGCTAGCTACTCCATAGTCCAAGCTACGGTAAGAGCTAGCCACAGGTGTGATCAATCTACAAAGTACGCTCAAACTGTTGTGATTAGAATGCTTATTTAGAATGTCTAGTTACAATTGGCGCAACAGTCAGCGTTTGAGCTAGCCACACCTTTTTTCACAGTCACCATTTTGAACAAACACAGTCGCCATTTTGAACAAACACAGTCGCCATTTTGAACAAACACAGTCGCCATTTTGAACAAACACAGTCGCCATTTTGAACAAACACAGTCGCCATTTTGAACAAACACAGTCGCCATTTTGCACAAACACAGTCGCCATTTTGAACAAACACAGTCGCCATTTTGCACAAACACAGTCGCCATTTTGAACAAACACAGTCGCCATTTTGAACAAACACAGTCGCCATTTTGAACAAACACAGTCGTCATTTTGCACAAACACAGTCCCCATTTTGAACAAACACAGTCGCCATTTTGCACAAACACAGTCCCCATTTTGAACAAACACAGTCCCCATTTTGCACAAACACAGTCCCCATTTTCAACAAACACAGTCCCCATTTTGAACAAACACAGTCCCCATTTTGCACAAACACAGTCCCCATTTTGCACAAACACAGTCCCCATTTTGAACAAACACAGTCCCCATTTTGAACAAACACAGTCCCCATTTTGAACAAACACAGTCCCCATTTTGAACAAACACAGTCCCCATTTTGCACAAACACAGTCCCCATTTTGCACAAACACAGTCCCCATTTTCAACAAACACAGTCCCCATTTTGAACAAACACAGTCCCCTCTGAGCCATTCAGTGTTGTGGTTTATGTATATAGCTAGTGGGCTAAGCTGTCTTTCAAAAGGAGACAACTCACAAATGCGGAAATTCAGGAGATTTTTTTAAAATTCTGACAATGTATCTGAGTATGAAAGTCAGAAATCAGATTCTGACAGTGACAGAGAGGAGCTGCCCCCCCAAGCTTGTAGCCATTTGAGAACCCTGAATCGGAGGACCCCTTGCCCAGTCCCAGGTCCCTTTGAAGATGCTGGTGATGATGGAAGCAGACCGACAGTGGATGAGGTACGGGAGGTCTGTGGTAGCTGGAAGGCCGCCAGCCATTTCATCCCTCCTGGCCCTGCTGTTTGCTTTGATGAGTCCCAGTAGGGGATTGCAACGCCCCTTGCCGTTTCCCTCTGAGGCAGAGTGATTCAATCTGTTTCTGACAGTGGAGCTGGTGGGAGACATAGTGGAGTAGACAAATCGCTATGCCTTGGGGCTACAGGAGAAGAGAGAGCCAGGAGTGAGGGGTTAAACACGCTAAATGGTTGATAACCACAATTAGTGAAATGTATACCTTTCTGGTGACAGTTCTTCTCATTGGGATAGTAAAGAAGAACTCCCCAGGAGAATACTGGAGCACAGATCCTATGTTTGTAACTTCCTCCTTTGCCACCCTCTTTTCCCAAGACCGCTTCCTAGTTCTGCTGCGATGCCTGCATTTCGTCAACAACGCTACTGCCAGCCTAAATGACCCGTTGCTCAAAATAAGAAATGTTCTTACCAGCCTGACATCAGCATTTGGTCGGGTCTTTGTGCCATACAAGGACCTATGCATTGATGAGTCCCTGATGTTATGGAAAGGTAGGCTGGCGTTCCGTCAATATATTCCCTCCAAAAGGCACAGGTTTTGGGGTCAAGGTCTTTGTTATTTGCGACGTGAAGACAGGATTTGTCCAGGACATTATAGTTTACACTGGGTCCACCACTGACATCCAACATTATGAGGGGCTTGGGGTGTCCGGGTCCACGGTGATGACCACGCTGGCTCCTCATCTCAGCAAGGGACACACTTTGTATGTGGACAATTGGTGCAAAAGTCCCACACTCTTCCAGCATCTGCTCTCCACAGTCCAGTCGAACAGGAAGGGGATGGCCGGAAGCAGGAACAGGAAGGGGATGCCGGAAGCAGGAACAGGAAGGGGATGCCGGAAGCAGGAACAGGAAGGGGATGCCGGAAGCAGGAACAGGAAGGGGATGGCCGGAAGCAGGAACAGGAAGGGGATGCCGGAAGCAGGAACAGGAAGGGGATGCCGGAAGCAGGAACAGGAAGGGGATGCCGGAAGCAGGAACAGGAAGGGGATGCCGGAAGCAGGAACAGGAAGGGGATGCCGGAAGCAGGAACAGGAAGGGGATGCCGGAAGCAGGAACAGGAAGGGGATGCCGGAAGCAGGAACAGGAAGGGGATGCCGGAAGCAGGAACAGGAAGGGGATGGCCGGAAGCAGGAACAGGAAGGGGATGCCGGAAGCAGGAACAGGAAGGGGATGCCGGAAGCAGGAACAGGAAGGGGATGGCCGGAAGCAGGAACAGGAAGATGCAGAAGGGGGGAGGTGGAGTTCAAGGAGAACGGTCAACAGCTGGCAGTAAAGTGGCATGACAAACGAGACGTCCATGTCCTCTCCACTGTCCGTACAGCAACCATGTCGGCCACAGGGAAGGTGGACAACCTGACGGGAGAGAAAAAAATCAAACCAGACTGTGTGCTTGACTATAACGTCAAAATAGGGGCAGTGGATAAGGCGGACACGATAAACAGCTAGGAATGTGGTATAAGACGATATGTTTTCCATCTGATCAACACTGCTGCCCTCAATGGCTACATGGTTCACCGCCAACTAAACAGGTCAGATGATTATTGAAAAGGGCTTCTGATTGGACTGCAGTTCACATACAAATCACGTACAGTTCCATTGTGCAATTATAGTGACAATATCTCACCCACCTATCCATTGCCTCACCACCTACCCACTGCCTCATCATCCTACCCACTGCCTCATCATCCTACCCACTGCCTCATCACCTACCCACTGCCTCATCATCCTACCCACTGCCTCATCATCCTACCCACTGCTTCATCACCTACCCACTGCCTCACCACCTACCCACCGCCTCATCATCCTACCCACTGCCTCATCACCCTACCCACTGCCTCATCATCCTACCCACTGCCTCATCACCCTACCCACTGCCTCATCACCTTACCCACTGCCTCATCACCTACCCACTGCCTCCTCATCCTCTCCACCCTCATCCCACTGCCTCATCATCCTACCCACTGCCTCATCATCCTACCCACTGCCTCATCGCCTACCCACTGCCTCATCACCCTACCCACTGCCTCATCACCCTACCCACTGCCTCATCACCCTACCCACTGCCTCATCATCCTACCCACTGCCTCATCATCCTACCCACTGCCTCATCATCCTACCCACTCCCTCATCACCCTCTCCACTCCCTCATCCTCTCCACTCCCTCATCATCCTCTCCACTGATCAACCACAATGAATACTTCAATAAAATAGACTTCACTACATATCAGCCTATGTGTTTTACTGCTGTGTTTACATGCACTCAACTGTATGTTGAGTGCATGTTCAAACATTGTGTTTGAAAAGCAAACATTTTTGTCCATTAAAACCTTTACTGCTCCAGCGTTCCGCCAGCGGAACTCCTCCCACATTCCACTGAAAAGGCAGAGCGCGAAATTCAAAATATATTTTTTAGAAATATTTAACTTTCACACATTAACAAGTCCAATACAGCAAATGAAAGGTACACATCTTGTGAATCCAGCCAACATGTCCGATTTTTAAAATGTTTTACAGCGAAAACAGCACGTATATTTATGTTAGCTCACCACCAAATACAAAAAAGGACAGACATTTTTCACAGCACAGGTAGCATGCACAAAGCCAACCTAACTAACCAAGAACCAACCAAACTAACCAAGAAACAACTTCATCAGATGACAGTCTTATAACATGTTATTCAATAAATCTATGTTTTGTTCGAAAAATGTGCATATTTGAGGTATAAATCAGTTTTACATTGCAGCTACCATCACAGCTACCGTCAAAAATAGCACCGAAGCAGCCAGAGTAATTATAGAGACCAACATGGAATACCTAAATACTCATCATAAAACATTTCTGAAAAATGCATCGTGTACAGCAAATGAAAGACAAGCATCTTGTGAATCCAGCCAATATTTCAGATTTTTTAAGTGTTTTACAGCGAAAACACAATATAGCATTATATTAGCTTACTACAATAGCCTACCACACTACCGCATTCATTCATCAAGGCACGTTAGCGATAGCAATAGGCACGTTAGCGTTAGCGAATAAACCAGCAAAAGATATTAATTTTCACTAACCTTCATAAACCTTCCTCAGATGACAGTCCTATAACATCAGGTTATACATACACTTATGTTTTGTTCGAAAATGTGCATATTTAGAGCTGAAATCAGTGGTTATTCATTATGCTAACGTAGCTTCTTTTTCCCAGAATGTGCGGATATTTCTATTAGACTCTCACCTATTCTGACCAAATAGCTATTCATAAACATTACAAAAAAATACATGTTGTATAGGAAATGATAGATGCACTAGTTCTTAATGCAATCGCAGTTAGAATTCTAAAAATATCTTCATTACGACATAAGGCTTATGTTATAGCGAGAGAGTGCCCAAAACCTGTGCGCAAAACTACTAGTAAACAGTTCGACAGATATATGAAATAGCATCACAAAATGGGTCCTACTTTTGGTGATCTTCCATCAGAATGTTGGACAAGGGGTCCTTTGTCCAGAACAGTCGTTGTTTGGATTTAGAACATCGTTTTTCCCTCTTGAATTAGCAAGCACACTGGCCAAGTGGCGCGAAGCTCTCCTTTCTGAACAAAGGCATGTGACAAAGGCATGTGACGCCTAACGTCCCGAATAAATTTCAAAAATCTAATAAAACTATATTGAAAAAACATACTTTACGATGATATGGTCACATGTATCAAATAAAATCAAAGCCGGAGATAGTAGTCGCCTATAACAACAGCTTTTCAAAAGGCAATCCCACTGTCCTCCTCGCGCCTTCCTGAAAACAAGAAATCGGTGACACGTCATTCCAAGAGGACGTATTCCATCTCAGACCAAGATAAACACTCCATTTCTTCTCTCACTGCATCTTGACATCCAGGGGAAGGTGTATGACGTGCATGTATACTAATAGGTATCATGCCCATTTATAGGCATGACCCAGAAGAGAGCATCGATTTCAGATTTTCCACTTCCTGGTCAGGAAGTTTGTGCCAAATGAGTTCTGTTTCACTCACAGATATAATTCAAACGGTTTTAGAAACTAGAGAGTGTTTTCTATCCAATAGTAATAATAATATGCATATTGTACGAGCAAGAATTGAGTACGAGGCCGTTTAAATTGGGCACGTTTTTCCCCCAAAGTGACAACAGCGCCCTCTGTCCTCATCAGGTTAAAATAACATAAAATTGATCAGAAATATAGTGTAGACATTGTTAATGTTGTAAATGACTATTGTAGCTGGAAACAGCAGATTTTTTATGGAATATCTACATAGGTGTACAGAGGCCCATTATCAGCAACCATCACTCCTGTGTTCCAATGGCACGTGTTAGCTAATCCAAGTTTATCATTTTAAAAGGCTAATTGATCATTAGAAAACCCTTTTGCAATCATGTTAGCACAGCTGAAAACGGTTGTTCTGATTAAAGAAGCAATAAAACTGGCCTTCTTTAGACTAGTTGAGTATCTGGAGCTTCAGCATTTGAAGGTTCAATTACAGGCTCAAAATGTCCAGAAACAAAGAACTTTCTTCTGAAACTCGTCAGTCTTTTCGTTCTGAGAAATGAAGGCTATTCCATGCGAGAAATTGCCAAGAAATTGAAGATCTGGTACAACGCTCGGGAGCCCTAGGTATTGTGGTGCTGGAAAACCTTGGTAGAGCATGTGTGGAATAGGCATTGTGGTGCTGGAAAACCTTGGTAGAGCATGGGTGGAATAGGCATTGTGGTGCTTTTTTTTTTCAGCTTCAGACCAATGCACACTTCTCACTTAAAATAGTTCCCCTTTCTCATCTGTCTCTCTTTCTCTCCCCCTTCTCCCCCCCCTTCTCTCTCTCTCTCCCCCTCCTCTCTCTCTGCCCCCCCCCCCCCCGCCACCACCACCACCAGATGAATAAAGGCATGGTACCATTAGGTGGAATGTGTCCGGGAAAGCAAGATGTCGATGAGAACTATGTTCCCATGAACGCCACCGACACCTCCCTCGTCTCCCTACCTCCCCCCTCTTTCCCCGACCCCACCTCCCTCGTCTCCCTACCTCCCCCCTCTTTCCCCGACCCCACCTCCCTCATCTCCCTACCTCCCCCCTCTTTCCCCGACCCCACCTCCCTCGTCTCCCTACCTCCCCCCTCCTTCCCCGACCCCACCTCCCAGGATTCTAACTATGTCACTATGACCCCATGCCTTGGAGAATTGCCTTCTCTGGGGAGACAGGTACCCCCGCCTGCACACCTGGGGTTCCGCTCCTCCCCCCACAAGCCCCACACACGCCCATCTCGCAGACACACCACCGGGGGAGGAGGGGGAGAAGGGGGAGGAGCGAGAGCCACTCAACCACCACCCATTCACCGCAACCTCAAACCCCGGAAAGGTAAGTGTTTATGTATGGAAGGGTGTCCATGCTGCTATACCATTCCTTGTCTGCTTACGATCATGTGTTTATGTACAGCATATGCAGCAGCCAGTGGCTGTTAGTCTGCTCTGCTGTACAGGCTGTTAGTCTGCTCTGCTGTACAGGCTGTTAGTCTGCTGTACAGGCTGTTAGTCTGCTGTACAGGCTGTTAGTCTGCTCTGCTGTACAGGCTGTTAGTCTGCTGTACAGGCTGTTAGTCTGCTGTACAGGCTGTTAGTCTGCTGTACAGGCTGTTAGTCTGCTGTACAGGCTGTTAGTCTGCTGTACAGGCTGTTAGTCTGCTCTGCTGTACAGGCTGTTAGTCTGCTGTACAGGCTGTTAGTCTGCTGTACAGGCTGTTAGTCTGCTGTACAGGCTGATAGTCTGCTGTACATGCTGTTAGTCTGCTGTACAGGCTGTTAGTCTGCTGTACAGGCTGTTAGTCTGCTGTACAGGCTGTTAGTCTGCTCTGCTGTACAGGCTGTTAGTCTGCTCTGCTGTACATGCTGTTAGTCTGCTGTACAGGCTGTTAGTCTGCTGTACAGGCTGTTAGTCTGCTGTACAGGCTGTTAGTCTGCTGTACAGGCTGTTAGTCTGCTGTACAGACTGATAGTCTGCTCTGCTGTACAGGCTGTTAGTCTGCTCTGCTGTACAGACTGTTAGTCTGCTGTACAGGCTGATAGTCTGCTCTGCTGTACAGGCTGATAGTCTTCTCTGCTGTACAGACTGTTAGTCTGCTGTACAGGCTGATAGTCTGCTCTGCTGTACAGGCTGATAGTCTTCTCTGCTGTACAGACTGATAGTCTGCTCTGCTGTACAGACTGATAGTCTGCTCTGCTGTACAGGCTGATAGTCTTCTGTACAGGCTGTTAGTCTACTCTGCTGCACAGGCTGTTAGTCTGCTGTACTGTACAGGCTGATAGTCTGCTCTGCTGTACAGGCTGATAGTCTGCTGTACAGGCTGTTAGTCTGCTGTACAGGCTGATAGTCTGCTCTGCTGTACAGGCTGTTAGTCTGCTCTGCTGTACAGGCTGATAGTCTGCTGTACTGTACAGGCTGATAGTCTGCTGTACATGCTGTTAGTCTGCTGTACAGGCTGATAGTCTGCTGTACAGGCTGATAGTCTGCTGTACAGGCTGTTAGTCTGCTGTACAGGCTGATAGTCTGCTGTACAGGCTGATAGTCTGCTGTACAGGCTGTTAGTCTGCTGTACAGGCTGATAGTCTGCTGTACAGGCTGATAGTCTGCTGTACAGGCTGTTAGTCTGCTCTGCTGTACAGGCTGTTAGTCTGCTGTACATTCTGATAGTCTGCTGTACAGGCTGTTAGTCTGCTGTACAGGCTGATAGTCTGCTCTGCTGTACAGGCTGTTAGTCTGCTGTACAGGCTGTTAGTCTGCGGTACAGGCTGATAGTCTGCTCTGCTGTACAGGCTGTTAGTCTGCTGTACAGGCTGTTAGTCTGCGGTACAGGCTGATAGTCTGCTCTGCTGTACAGGCTGATAGTCTGCTCTGCTGTACAGGCTGTTAGTCTGCTCTGCTGTACAGGCTGATAGTCTGCGGTACAGGCTGATAGTCTGCTCTGCTGTACAGGCTGTTAGTCTGCGGTACAGGCTGATAGTCTGCTCTGCTGTACAGGCTGATAGTCTGCTCTGCTGTACAGGCTGTTAGTCTGCTCTGCTGTACAGGCTGTTAGTCTGCGGTACAGGCTGATAGTCTGCTCTGCTGTACAGGCTGATAGTCTGCTCTGCTGTACAGGCTGTTAGTCTGCTCTGCTGTACAGGCTGATAGTCTGCGGTACAGGCTGATAGTCTGCTCTGCTGTACAGGCTGATAGTCTGCTCTGCTGTACAGGCTGTTAGTCTGCTCTGCTGTACAGGCTGTTAGTCTGCGGTACAGGCTGATAGTCTGCTCTGCTGTACAGGCTGATAGTCTGCTCTGCTGTACAGGCTGTTAGTCTGCTCTGCTGTACAGGCTGATAGTCTGCTGTACAGGCTGATAGTCTGCTGTACAGGCTGTTAGTCTGCTGTACAGGCTGATAGTCTGCTGTACAGGCTGATAGTCTGCTGTACAGGCTGTTAGTCTGCTGTACAGGCTGATAGTCTGCTGTACAGGCTGTTAGTCTGCTGTACAGGCTGTTAGTCTGCGGTACAGGCTGATAGTCTGCTCTGCTGTACAGGCTGTTAGTCTGCTCTGCTGTACAGGCTGTTAGTCTGCTGTACATTCTGATAGTCTGCTGTACAGGCTGTTAGTCTGCTGTACAGGCTGTTAGTCTGCGGTACAGGCTGATAGTCTGCTCTGCTGTACAGGCTGATAGTCTGCTGTACATTCTGATAGTCTGCTGTACAGGCTGTTAGTCTGCTGTACAGGCTGTTAGTCTGCGGTACAGGCTGATAGTCTGCTCTGCTGTACAGGCTGTTAGTCTGCTCTGCTGTACAGGCTGATAGTCTGCTCTGCTGTACAGGCTGTTAGTCTGCTCTGCTGTACAGGCTGTTAGTCTGCTCTGCTGTACAGGCTGATAGTCTGCGGTACAGGCTGATAGTCTGCTCTGCTGTACAGGCTGTTAGTCTGCTCTGCTGTACAGGCTGATAGTCTGCTCTGCTGTACAGGCTGTTAGTCTGCTCTGCTGTACAGGCTGATAGTCTGCGGTACAGGCTGATAGTCTGCTCTGCTGTACAGGCTGTTAGTCTGCGGTACAGGCTGATAGTCTGCTCTGCTGTACAGGCTGATAGTCTGCTCTGCTGTACAGGCTGTTAGTCTGCTCTGCTGTACAGGCTGATAGTCTGCTGTACAGGCTGTTAGTCTGCTGTACAGGCTGATAGTCTGCTCTGCTGTACAGGCTGATAGTCTGCTCTGCTGTACAGGCTGTTAGTCTGCTCTGCTGTACAGGCTGTTAGTCTGCTGTACAGGCTGTTAGTCTGCTCTGCTGTACAGGCTGTTAGTCTGCTGTACAGGCTGATAGTCTGCTGTACAGGCTGTTAGTCTGCTGTACAGGCTGATAGTCTGCTGTACAGGCTGTTAGTCTGCTGTACAGGCTGATAGTCTGCTGTACAGGCTGTTAGTCTGCTGTACAGGCTGATAGTCTGCTCTGCTGTACAGGCTGTTAGTCTGCTCTGCTGTACAGGCTGATAGTCTGCTGTACAGGCTGATAGTCTGCTCTGCTGTACAGGCTGTTAGTCTGCTCTGCTGTACAGGCTGATAGTCTGCTCTGCTGTACAGGCTGTTAGTCTGCTCTGCTGTACAGGCTGATAGTCTGCTGTACAGGCTGTTTGGACTTGTGTTGGTTTGGTCGTTCTCCATTTTGCTTTCAAGGTGTTTACTGCTTTGGGGTTCCTTGGTGTTTTTTGTGTGTGTGAATCAACGTTGCTTCATTGTGCTGCTTCACAGCTGTAACCAACCGTCATCTCATCTATCGGTTCTTCCTCCTGGCCTTTTTTGGTGGGAAGCCATGTGTTGCTGTCACTGTTGTCATTCAGCAGGTCTGATCATGACGGGGTGTAGTGTTCTGGGGTGATGTCATAGGGTCAAAGGTCATCTGTTCAGTGGTGTGGCTTGGGCTTGGGCTTCAACGGGCTGCTGCTATGTTATGATCTGGATCTTATGTCTGATGGACACTGATGTACACTGTACATAAGGTCAAATCTATACATCTAGACATTGTTTATGTTGAACAAAATCAGGTTTCAGCCCCATCTCCCTGCACCCAAAACCCCTGGGCTTGGAGAGAACTGACTCACAGACTGTCGGAGAGTTCACACGGGCAAGGAGACGTAAGGGTATGTACTAGCCACACTACAGGGCTATTTAGTGACGTAGCAGTGACATAAGGAAATGTCAGTTAATATGTAATGGTGTTGTTGTACAGTGTTTGTGGGGACTCGTGTGTGTGTGTGTGTGTGTGTGTGTGTGTATGGTTCCCAGGTGAAGAAACGTATTGCTAGTCACTGTTGAATCATGACTCTGGTTTATTCTGAGGCTGTGTTCTGTCATCCATCATAATAGTATGTATTGACTGCCTCTCATTGGTCCTGCCTACACTGCACTCCTTCTACCCTTCTTCCTCCTCCCTCCTCTCTCACTTTCCTTCTCTCCCTCTCTTCCTCTCCCTCTCTTCCTCTCCTTCCCTCCCTCCCTCTCTTCCTCTCCCCCTCTATCCCCTCCTCCATCTCACCGTCTCTCCCTCTCTCTCCCTCTCCTTCCCTCTCTCCCTACCTCTTCCTCTCTTCTTCCCTCTCCTTTCCTCCCACTACCCCTTCACTCTCTGTTACTCCCATCCTAGTATGATTTAGTGACTGGGTCTCCCTGGTCCATACCAGTGTTAAATAATGTAGCTAATGTAATGTTTCCCTGGTCCACACTAGTGTTAAATAATGTAGCTAATGTAATATTTCCCTGGTCCACTCTAGTGTTAAATAATGTAGCTAATGTAATGTTTCCCTGGTCCACACTAGTGTTAAATAATGTAGCTAATGTAATGTTTCCCTGGTCCATACTAGTGTTAAATAATGTAGCTAATGTAATGTTTCCCTGGTCCATACTAGTGTTAAATAATGTAGCTAATGTAATGTTTCCCTGGTCCACACTAGTGTTAAATAATGTAGCTAATGTAATGTTTCCCTGGTCCATACTAGTGTTAAATAATGTAGCTAATGTAATGTTTCCCTGGTCCATACTAGTGTTAAATAATGTAGCTAATGTAATGTCCCTGAGTTAGCTAGCAGGACTAATGTCCCTGAGTTAGCTAGCAGGACTAATGTTCCTGAGTTAGCTAGCAGGACTAATGTTCCTGAGTCAGCTAGCAGGACTAATGTTCCTGAGATAGCTAGCAGGACTAATGTTCCTGAGATAGCTAGCAGGACTAATGTTCCTGAGTTAGCTAGCAGGACTAATGTTCCTGAGTTAGCTAGCAGGACTAATGTTCCTGAGTCAGCTAGCAGGACTAATGTTCCTGAGTTAGCTAGCAGGACTAATGTTCCTTAGTTAGCTAGCAGGACTAATGTTCCTGAGTCAGCTAGCAGGACAAATGTTCCTGAGTTAGCTAGCAGGACTAATGTTCCTGAGTTAGCTAGCAGGACTAATGTTCCTGAGTTAGCTAGCAGGACTAATGTCCCTGAGTTAGCTAGCAGAACTAATGTTCCTGAGTTAGCTAGCAGGACTAATGTTCCTGAGTTAGCTAGCAGGACTAATGTTCCTGAGATAGCTAGCAGGACTAATTTTCCTGAGTTAGCTAGCAGAACTAATGCTCCTGAGTTAGCTAGCAGGACTAATGTTCCTGAGATAGCTAGCAGGACTAATTTTCCTGAGTTAGCTAGCAGAACTAATGCTCCTGAGTTAGCTAGCAGGACTAATGCCCCTGAGTTAGCTAGCAGGACTAATGTTCCTGAGATAGCTAGCAGGACTAATGTTCCTGAGATAGCTAGCAGGACT
Source organism: Salvelinus namaycush (assembly GCF_016432855.1). Classification (NCBI taxonomy): domain Eukaryota; kingdom Metazoa; phylum Chordata; class Actinopteri; order Salmoniformes; family Salmonidae; genus Salvelinus; species Salvelinus namaycush. Next base: position 26,906,118 of record NC_052342.1, on the reverse strand, counting down.
AATGTTCCTGAGTTAGCTAGCAGGACTAATGTTCCTGAGTTAGCTAGCAGGACTAATGTTCCTGAGATAGCTAGCAGGACTAATGTTCCTGAGTTAGCTAGCAGGACTAATGTTCCTTAGTTAGCTAGCAGGACTAATGTTCCCGAGATAGCTAGCAGGACTAATGTTTCTGAGTCAGCTAGCAGGACTAATGTCCCTGAGTTAGCTAGCAGGACTAATGTTCCTGAGTTAGCTAGCAGGACTAATGTCCCTGAGTCAGCTAGCAGGACTAATGTCCCTGAGTTAGCTAGCAGGACTAATGTTCCTGAGATAGCTAGCAGGACTACACTGGGGATAATATTCCTTTATGGGCCAAACACACACACAAACATGGTCGCTCACACACACTCGCACACAAACACACACTTGTGATCCTCTGCTCTCTATTCCATGTGAATGTAATATTGATGTGTTCTGTAGTGTAGTAGAGGTTTATGCTCCTCTGTGTACTGCTCTACTGTACTGCTCTACTGTACTGCTCTACTGTACTGCTCCTACTCTCTGTGACTACTCTCTGTGACTACTCTCTGTGACTACTCTCTGTGACAACTCATTGGGACTACTCTCTGTGACAACTCACTGGGACTACTCTCTGTGACAACTCACTGGGACTACTCTCTGTGACAACTCTCTGTGACAACTCTCTGTGACTACTCTCTGTGACTACTCTCTGTGACTACTCTCTGTGACTACTCTATGTGACTACTCTCTGTGACAACTCTCTGTGACTACTATCACATGAAATCCAATGTTATTGGTCACATACACATGGTTAGCAGAGGTTATTGGTCACATACACATGGTTAGCAGATGTTATTGGTCACATACACATGGTTAGCAGAGGTTATTGGTCACATACACATGGTTAGCAGATGTTATTGGTCACATACACATGGTTAGCAGATGTTATTGTGAGTGTAGTGAAATGCTTCTAGATCTGACAGTGTATCAGTATCTAACAGGTAATATCTAATAATTTCACAACAAAACCTAATACACACAATCTAGTAAAGGAATGGGATGAGAATATATAAAATATATGGATGAGCAGTGACAGAGCGGCTAAGATGCAATAGATAGTAAAGAATAGATAGTGAAGGATACATTATATACATGAGATGTGTAATGTGAGATATGTAAACATTCTTAAAGTGACATTATTAAAGGGACGAGTGTTCCGTTTATTAAAGTGACCAATGATATCAAGTCTGTAGGTAGGCAGCCGCCTCCCTGTGCTAGTGGAGTTGGGGGCGTGCTCGGTCACGCAGTCGTGGGTGAACAGGGAGTACAGGAGAGGGCTGAGAACGCACCCTTGTGGGGCCCCAGTGTTGAGGATCAGCGGGGTGGAGATGTTGTGTCCTACCTTCACCACCTGGAGGCGGCCCGTCAGGAAGTCCAGGACCCAGTTGCACAGGGCAGGGTTGAGACCCAGGGCCTCCAGCTTGATGATGAACTTGGAGGGTACTATGGTGTTGAATGCTGAGCTGTAGTCAATGAACATCATTCTTACATAGGTATTTCTCTTGTCCAGATGGGTTAGGGCAGTGTGCAGTGTGATGGCGATTGCATCATCTGTGGACCTATTGGGGCGGTATGCAAATTGAAGTGGGTCTGGGGTGTCAGGTAGGGTGCAGTTGATTTGATCCTTGACTAGTCTCTCAAAGCACTTCATGATGACGGAAGTGAGTGCTACGGGGTGGTAGTCGTTTAGCTAAGTTACCTTAGCTTTCTTGTGAACAGGAACAATGGTGGCCATCTTGAAGCATGTGGGAACAGCAGACTGGGATAAGGATTGGTTGAATATGTCCTTAAACACACCAGCCAGCTGGTCTGCGTATGCTCCGAGGACGCGGCTAGGGATGCTGTCTGATCCGGCAGCCTTGCGAGGGTTAACACGTTTAAATGCTTTACTCACGTTGGCCGCGGTGAAGGAGAGTCCGCAGGTTTTGGTAGCGGGCCGTGTCGGTGGCACTGTATTATCCTCAAAGCGAGCAAAGAAGTTCTTTAATTGGCTGGGAGCAAGATGTCGATGTCCGCGACGGGGCTGGTTTTTCTTTTTGTAATCCGTAATTGTCTGTAGACCCTGCCACATACGTCTCGTGTTTAAGCCGTTGAATTGCGACTCTTCTTTGTCTCTATACTGAATGTCTTGCGGAGGGAATAACTACGCTGTTTGTAATCGGCCATGTTTCCAGTCACCTTGCCTTGATTAAATGCAGTGGTACTTGCTTTCAGTTTTGCACGAATGCTGCCATCAATCCACGGTTTCTGGTTAGGGAAGGTTTTAATAGTAACACAGTGGGTACAACATCTCCTAATCACTTCCTTATAAACTCGCTCACTGAGTCAACGTATACGTCAATGTTATTGTCTGAGGCAACCACGTGATCGAAGCAATCTTGAAGCGTGGAATCCGATTGGTCAGACCAGCGTTGGATAGACCTAAACGCGTTCCCTGTTTTAGTTTCTGCCTATAGGAGGGGAGCAACAAGATGGAGTCATGGTCAGATTTGCCAAAAGGAGGGCGGGGGAGGGCCTTGTATGCATCGCGGAAGTTAGAGTAGCAATGGCTCGTGTACTCGCTCGTGTACTGCAATCGATATGCTGATAGAATTTAGTTAGCCTTGTTCTCAGATTAGCTTTGTTAGAATCCCCAGCTACAATAAATGCAGCCTCGGGATATATGGTTTCCAGTTTGCATGAAGTCCAGTGAAGTTCCTACTATTTACTATCTGCTACTACTGTCTGTTAGTACTATATGTTACTATCCGTACATCTGACTCTATACTCCCCCTTCCTCTCTCCTCTTTACTTCACTCCCACTTACCCGTGTTTCTCCTTGTACTCCAACTCTCATCTCTATCTCTCCATCTATCTCTCTATCCATCCATCTATCTCTCCATCTCTCCATCCATCTCTCCATCCATCTCTCCATCCATCCCTCCATCTATCTCTCCATCCATCTCTCCATCTATCTCTCCATCTCTCTCTCCATCCATCTCTCCATCCATCTCTCTCTCCATCTCTCCATCTATCTCTCTATCCATCTCTCTCTCCATCTCTCCATCTATCTCTCTATCCATCTCTCTATCCATCTCTCTATCCATCTCTCTATCCATCTCTCCATCCATCTCTCCATCCATCTCTCCATCTATCTCTCCATCCATCTCTCCATCCATCTCTCCATCCATCCATCTCTCCATCCATCTCTCCATCTATCTTTCCATCTATCTCTCCATCTATCTATCTCTCCATCCATCTCTCTATCCATCTCTCCATCCATCTCTCCATCTATCTCTCCATCTATCGCTTCATCTATCTCTTCATCTATCTCTCCATCC